>NC_056747.1:499774725-500012225 GCF_019279795.1 Protopterus annectens | reverse complement strand
CAGTCAAAAAAATCTGCACCTAGTGTATTACCAGAGAAAGAGAAAGACATTTATCACCATTTTACCTAATAGCGTTCCTCTTCTCTAACACCTGGACTGCCTAATGCATGCATTGTCATAAGTTCTGCTTATTCTCAGTTTATGTTTTAGGTTTAGCAGTTTTGGATGAAAATTTTATTTCAAAAGAGCAGGATTTTTAGCACTGATTGTATTGATTTGGAGAAGTATATATAGTTCATGCAGGGAGAGCAGAGACTTGTTGATCTCAGCTGTGATTTCTCTTTTCAGTTCCTTTACACTCCTTCATGGATTTTAAAGAAAACCATATCCAGTAAGAAAGAGAAATGCCACTATTTATACTTGCACTGAGTAAGTAAGTGCTCACCAAAGTGGAAGGACTTGGGGTTTATTCAGACCTGAAGTACCACTGGGGTCTTGATGGGAAGTAAACTAATCCTGAAGTGCCATTAGTGGCATGATGGGAAGTTAAGTGATCTTGAAGTGCCATTCGTGGCATGATGGAAGGTTAAATGATCCTGAAATACCATTGGTGGCATTGAAGGAAGTTAAGGGATCCTGAAGTGCCATTGGTGGCATAGTGAAAGGTTAAGTGATCCTGAAGTGCTGTTGGTAACATGGTGGGAAGTAAAGTGATCCTGAAGTACTGTTGGTGGCATGGTGGGAAATTAAGTGATCCTGAAGTGCCATTGGTGGCATGATGGGAAGTTAAGTGATCCTGAAGTACCATTGGTAGCATGGTAGGAATTTAATTGATCCTGGAGTGCCATTGATGGCATGATGGGAAGTTACAGGATCCTGAAGTACCACTGGTGGCATGGTGGGAAGTTAAGTGATCGTCAAGTACCATTGGTGGTATGGTGGGAAGTTAAGTGATCCTGAAGTGCCATTGGTTGCATGATGAGAAGTTAAGTGATCCTGAAGTACCACTGGTGGCATTGTGGGAAGTTTAACAATCCTGAAGTACCACTGGTGGCATGGTGGGAAGTTAAGTGATTATGAAGTACCATTGGTGGCATGGTGGGAAGTTAAGTGATCCTGAAGTGCCATTGGTGGCATGGTGGGAAATTAAGTGATGAACACCAGTGTGTTTTCATAGGTGTTTGTGCCAGTGGACTGTATTTATATATTTAATGACATTTGTTGCCAGGAAATTTCAACTGAATAATTTTATCTCTTTTCCATGGAGGTCCAGGGGGAAAAAAAAAAAACCTTCACAAATGAAATAGTAAGATTTTTATGAAAGTTAAATTAGTAATTACTTCCTTGCATGACACAAAGCGATTGTTTTCATGTATATGTAATAGAACACATGCAGCAGATAAGAATATATTCTTTTGAGTTTGGATGCATGATAATGATAAAGAGGAATAACGCACCTGCTTGATCACAGGGTACTGTAATATATTTCAAGGATTATATAATGAGTGGTCAGCATGTTACTTGGTCGGCATACAAAACATTCACCAAAACATGTCAAGCATTCATTATACTGAAAATAAAACAAATCGATGCTTAGTACACCGAAAAGGGAAACAATTTTCCTTATCCAATCATTACCCGAAACCAGACCACATTCAATTCAAATTTGTCAGAAAAATCCCTCATCCACCTTAGTAATGCAGGTTAACTCTAACATGCATCTTAACTTAAAAAGCCCTTTCTATAACAATACAACTACATCAGACAGTTTGGGCACACACCTTGCATGCATGCATGAACACACACACACAAAATCATACACCCACAAACACACACACACATACACATACACCTAGTATACATCCCATTTACCTGTTCTGACACAACCAGCATCTAACAAAATGTCCATTTAACAAACAGGACATTGGGCCAAACAACCCTGCAGTTTTGCCTGTTGACCAAAGCAACAGTCAACCAAACACACATCACCCATTTCAGGTGTGATTGTACAATATCAGAAATAGCAATGTAACATTTTTCATAGTAAGACTTGCACAGCTCTTGATTCCTTAGACTTTGAGCTTCTGTGGCATATTGGATAACTTGTAAGGCTGCAGACTTGGAGACCTGGATTTGAACTCACCAGTCTCCGTTATTTATGTATTATGATTGAGTAAGTTTAACTTGTTTGTGCCTTAGCCATTACAGCATTCATAGTTGCCACAAAAATAAAAGCAATTTTGGTGATACAAGCAGAAAACTGCCATGTACTGTATTCCACTTCAAAAGACAAGGAAAATAACATTCTTTATCATACCATGAGCAATAAGGATGTAACATCAGTATGCCATTACTTTCCCTCCTAAGTCTGAGAGCTGCAGTCACTTAGCAACACATCTGTATTTTCTGGATGCACTTTTATCCAGCTGGAGGGCTTCCAGA
This sequence comes from Protopterus annectens, assembly GCF_019279795.1. NCBI lineage: Eukaryota > Metazoa > Chordata > Ceratodontiformes > Protopteridae > Protopterus > Protopterus annectens. Next base: position 500,009,843 of record NC_056747.1, on the reverse strand, counting down.
CCCTAGTATTTGATCTACATCTGCTCACCACATGAACAGAATTTTTGTTACCCTTGGGAAAATAAGATATATTCTTGAGTAGAATAATCAGATAACAGAAGTATAGGAAGCAATGTAAAGGTTAATGTTAAGGATAATCTAAATGTCAGTTCTGTATTTAGTTACTCTTCAAAGCATGCTTGCAGTGTAACCACTTACATATCTAATGTTTATATTTTTATATAAGGCGGACAAACATAGGTCACTCCACTTTTAATTTTACTAAAAATAGTCTATACATGAGTTATATTAGAAGAATTAGTAAAACCATAATAAAATAGGAAAATCATGGAATAGCTGTTATTCTGAGATAGCTGTTAAATCGTTGCTTATAACACAACCATGAGCCTTGTAAGAATAAGATGTGTCCATACTAATATTCAATCTTTGGAGGAAGGCTTCTACAAGACAGTGACCTTTCCTGAGAGCTATATATATGTTTGTGTGTGTGTGTGTGTGTGTGTGTGTGTGTGGTTGTATGTGTGTATATGTGTATATGTGTGTATCTAAAACACATATTTCTAGTGGTATGCAACAGCGGCTGTCTTTAGCTATTCTGTCCTTACTTATCTTGTTACTGAATATTCATTAGTGTTAGCCAGTTTACTGTGAACCTCAATGCAGTATTGTTTTTCCTTGTTAAGTTTTATTCTGTATAGATTTAGTGCTCAATGTTTTTGTTTTTTATTTATTATTCAGAACACATTTCCATTGTCTATTCTTTTTGTCATATATGAATGTTTGAACAGTAGTAGATAGGGTAGAGTTGTCAGTAACAAACTGTTGTTTAGTTCACCCATCCCTTCAGAGAGTATCTCAGAGGATGATTGTTTCATTTTATAAGCAAAAGACATTCTCTCATGTTCCAAATAGCTACTAGTATAAATATGGAAGGATTTGTTAGGTCCAGGAATAACTTAAGATAGTCTCTTCTGTTGTTATATAAAGGAAGGAAAATGGATTATTTTGAAATTAATTGTAAGCTGTTCCTTGATACATACAGTTTCTTTGAGTCATAGGTCATTTTCACTAACACCAATAGTTCCAAAGATATGTACCCATGGACAGATAATGTTTTAGCTCTGCTGAGGACTTCTGAAAATCTGTTGTGGAGTAGTGGTTGCTGTATTGCTATTGTGGTTCTTCTGGTGACACAGGCTGTTAAAAGTTAGTATCCAGTAAATTAGCACCGCAGATGACTTCACTGGATGGAGTACTGAAGTTATCTAAACTTCAGAAGAACGGATAATATCTGCTCATCTTATGGTGACATCAAAATTCTTTGAAAGAAAAAAACAGCTAGCAGTCACATTAGTGCCGGAAAAATCTACTGTTGGCATGCACTAAGCTGTGTCTGTTACCTAGTTTGGATTTTGTGCCCTGGGCGTAAGCGAGAATGTAAATATAAGAGGGCTTGAATTCCTAGACTTTGTTAATCAACAGGCAACTATGTGTAAAAAAAAACTGTTTTGTCATATTAAAGATAAAATCCAAATCAGATTTTTTATCAGACAATTCTGTTTGATAGTCAAACAGTTTTAAAAATAATGTGATCTAAAATTTTGTTTGAGCAGAATAATTTAAGATAAAATGTACCATGCCATGATGAATTATTGCTGTTGATATTCTGGATTTTGTCTGCTAAAATACATTGTCTAGTCTACTTTGCTAATTTGTTCTTTCTGTTAAAAGAAACACAACAGTATATTAGATCATAGGTTTGATTGATTGTCTGATAATGATCATTTGATCAAAGTCTAATGTGTGGGCTACATTATGTGTTATAAGAGGTAATAAGCACTTCTGCTTGGTGAAGTTATCTTGAATTAGAGTGACTGTAATGCCTGGCATACCTGTCAACCTGTTAAAGCAAGAAATCTGGACAAAGTCCACATAATGGGGGTGGAGGGTGACAAAGGCCCCAAAATAAAGACAATTATTAAATATTCTTCTTATAAACTTAGAAACTTGATAGTTTAACAGGTATTTGCATTTTTCGGAAGGATATGAAGTTTGAAACTCAAATGCCTGCTATTATTTTCTCACTTCAGTTCTCAAAGATTCAACAGAAAACCGCTATTTTATGAGACACAGAGCAAAAATATGAAGCAAAAATGTGGGCATGCTGTAAAAATCTGAACAGTTGAGAGGTATGACCTGGGTCTCACTAAACTGATTGTTCAAATCACAAAAGCTTGATTGCTGAGACCTCCGAGTCTGCTAGTACTGCCTTTACAAGAGTTGCATGTTAGGTCATATCTCATGTGGTTCTTTTGGCTGAGCTTCTTGGAAGGCTGATATGACAGTATAGTGTGATCATCTGTCCTTTATCACCTAATATTTGATATATGTTGTTTTCTTTTAGATGCTGCTCAGAGTAAACTTGGGATACTTATTCTCCTTCAGCCAGCCCAGCTGCATTGTGGGAAACCTTCTGCTGGTACCATAGTCAAGACAGTACCACCCAAAACAATCATCTGCAAATCTGCTGTGGTAAAATCAAATTTTTTGAGTCTTATTTTTTGGCAGTGAACTGCTTAAGATAGCATGCTACTCGGAATGTGTGGAGGAACAGAAGATCAAATATGTAGAACTCATTTGTCTCAGATGAAGAATGAAGCATTTTTAAATGTTTGCAAGACTGAAATAAGAAACTAATTTCATATTAGAAAGACTAGTAAAAGTTATAAGAACTTATATATGAATTCTTTAACTTGTCATCAATAGAATATACAGCTCTAAGAGACTTACAACATGATAAAAAATTTACAATAAAACAGGTAGACATCCTTTTTTATTGAATTAATGTATGAAATGTTATCTGATGAAGATATCTGTAAGACAGTGTTCAAATATCAAACTGTGAAATTGATATAAAATTTTAAATTATATTTATATAATTTACGTATGTCTGGGTTCTGTCAAATTAGTTGTTTGAATACTTTAATGTGCCAGAACCCATGATATCATGGATTTATCTGCTTTCAAAAATGCACAAAAATATGAAGAGGCCACCTTTGAGACATATAGTCTCTGATGGAGGGTGGGTGACTGAACCTCTCCCCATCTATATGGAGAAATTATTTAGTAGTGAAGTTGTTACGAGATGAACCATCTTTTGTGATAGCAAACATTTCTTAAGTGCTCTCTATGAATGGGACATTAAAAATCAGACAAATGACTTTCATCTAGGTGCTATTAATATTAGGTCAGTTTTTACTGTTATTCCAGCTAGAGACAGTATTGATTTTATTAAAAGTTATTTGAGTGTCAGTACATATTTCACTAACTCTAAGATAAGTTTTAAATGTTCGTTATTAGAATTACTATTAGAAAATATTTTTTTTTTTATTTTGATGATAAATATTATGTCCAGAAGACAGGGATGGTGATGGACTAAGTGTGTGCTAATTCTACTGCAGATATGCTCCTTATGCAGTGGGAAAATAATTATTTCCCTTTGATTTTTATAAATGAAATATTTTATATTATGCATGCTTTGTTATAGATGTATTCTTAGTATGTAGAGGTTCTTTAACTGAGATTTGTAGATTTACTGAGTCAATGACAGATATTTTTAAAGTTTGAAATGAAGCACTCTAATGTAACTATAGAGTTATTGGATATACAAGTTACCAAGTCAGTAAATGGCCTATACACTAGACACTATAAGAAAGATCATAAGAAAAATATTTATTTGCTTCATACTAGTATGCATCCAAAATACATCTTAAATAATGTAATTAAGGGAAAATTGTTGAGGGCAGCTAGGCTAACTGCTCTTGATGTTGAGTTGGAGACAGTACCAAATTAATTTTGTGCTTATTTTACTGCTAAAGGTTATAATAAGGATAAATCTACATATGCCAAGGAGGAAATATTAAATGATTGGTCAGAGAATGCTAGACCTTTTCTAACCCTGTTCATATAACAAAAGAGAAGGTGAAAGTCAATGTTTTATTTCATCTTATAACCTGTACAAGGGATGAGGGTTTCATTTGTGAGATTATCAGAAAAAAATGGAATATTTTAATAACTGATGTGTAACTTAGGAATATAGTGGGTGAGGTGCCTAAGTTTATTTTTATTCCAAAGACATGCATCTGGAGCATTTCTCCCTGGGCCTCCACTGAAAATGGGCTCTGGCTCAGTTGGACTTTCCTGATAAACACAATGTTAAATAATTAAATAAATAAATTAAATATTATCATGAATCTTAAAAGGAAGTTCTGGTACAAAAGATTGAATGTTGGGTCACATACTATGACAAAATGACCTGTGATTTCTGCTTGATATGCAAATCTGTAAACAAGACTAATACTTATCTTAAAACTACAATAGCACCACTTGAACCATACAACAACACAGCGAAAGAAAACCAGTGAAAATGCTTCTTATATTCACCAAAAGCAATTTAATTCCACAATTGACTTTTTCTTAGCGCCTCGGCCACACTCAGCCTTTACAGAGTAAAATTGTTTCAGTAATAAAACCTTTCTTTATATACTATTTAGAACACCATTAATTACATAATTATATACATTCAATTAAAACTAAAACAGGGCTTTATCTTAAAGTAAAATACACTCTAAATAAAACTCTGCCAATTACATTCTTTATTTAATCCATAAAATCCGTAAAGTATTATATTTAATAATCAAAATAGATTCCTTTTTTCTCAATAAATGTTTTAACATCTCACCACTTTCATATAGTTGTACTATTTGTTCCAAAACTGTTATTTTAAAACTACTAAAATCCCCCAAGTGTGTTGTATTAAAATGTTCAGCTACAGGGCTTATACTTTTATTTTTCTTTATATCTCTCACATGCTCTTTAGCTCTTTCTCACAGGCTTCTTTTAGTCTCACCTATATAATATTTCTCACATGAGCACCCTATAGCATAAATACTATTTTTACTAATGTAAGAATATATGCCCCAAGTAATAAACTTTTTTCTATTAATTGTATCAAAACTTGTTGTAATATACTGACAAATTGAACATTCGCCACATGGAAAAGTACCTGTTTTCATTAAATTACTTGTAATTCTATCCTTTGGTTTAAAATATTTACTATGGACTAAAAAATCTTTAAGACTCCTTCCCCTTTGATATGAAAATTTTAAATCTATTTGGGAAAGTGAAGGAACCTCCTTTTTTAGTTGTTCCCAATAACCTTTAACTAGTTCATTTAACCTCTCAGAAAACACTGTATATTTGGAAACAAAAAATAAAGAATTATACTCAGATATTTCTTTATCTCTACTGTTGGTATTTCTCAATCTACCACTTTTTATTTGTGTATTCCCAAAAATTTTCAAAAAACTTTTATCTACTGTATCTGAGCTATGGCCCCTCTCTATAAACATAGCAGCAATCTTTCTAGCTTCTTCACATGCTTCCAATCTATTATTGCACAGCCTTTTTATTCTTAACATTTCTCCATAGGGAATTGAAGCTAATGTATGATAGGGGTGACAACTACTGGCATGTAACATCAAATTAACCTGATCAAACTTTCTATGTATTTTAGTATGAATTTCAGCACCCAACTTCCCCTCAAGTGTTTTATCCAAAAAAATTACCTTCAAGCCTACTTGAACTCCATCAAATTGAATATCATATTTATTTGTATTAAGATATTGTATAAACTCATTTACTTGATTCCTACCCCCCCCCCGACAAACAAAAATCAAATCATCTATAAACCTAAAATATCTAATAACAAAACTTCTAAAAAATGTACTTCTGTATATATGTACTTGCTCCACCAACCCCATGAATAGATTGGCATATGCTGGGGCAATACCTGCCCCCATGTCTGTACCTTTCTTCTGTCTATACAGAGTACCATCAAATTCAAAAATATTATCTTTTAAACAAAAATATAACAATTCTTTAATATAATGTGTCCTAGGACTATCTCCCAAAAAATGTTGTATTGCTTCTAGACCAAAACAGTGTTGTATATTTGTATATAAACTAACCACATCCACTGTTATAAAATACATGTCTTCTGTCCATCCTATTCCTTTAATTTTATATAGAAAATAAAAGAATTCTTAATATACGAGGGAAGTTAGAAGACTTTCTCTTTCAAAAATTCATGCAAAAAGCAACAAAGATTTTGTGAAAAATAACCTATTGCTGACACTATAGGTCAACCTGGAGGTTTATTCAATCTCTTATGAATTTTGGGAACACAAAAAAACTTTGCCACTGTATTTTCCTTCATAATAAATTTAGTTGTAATGTCATTAGTCATAAAATAATGTAATCTAACCACCTTATTTAACAAGGCTTCAAAATCTTGCTGTGCCTGTATCAAAATACTTTCATTTACTTTCCTATAAGTTTCTGTATCATTCGAATGGCACATGCACATTTGATAATAATCTAATGAATTCATTACCACTAATTTACCTCCCTTATCTGAGGGTTTAAATACTATGTCATCATTCATACTCCTTTGTTTTAATTTAGTCCATTCAATTGTAGTTAAATTATATTCCTTTTCCATTTTCTTAAACTCATCTAATTCTTTTTCCAATATTAAATTAAATGCATTAGAGAAACGTTGTATATGAAGATTTTTACAAGGCAGCATAAACATACTTTTCTCTGGTAACTTACTTGTGTCAAGTAAGTGATACACATTATTCTCACCACCCGAATCACATGAATAAAAACTGTCTTCATTACTAGAATCTGTTGTTACATTAAGCGTATTATCCTTCTTACTTTCATAGTTAAAAAAATAATCTTTCAAGTGCATTTTATGTACTAATTTAAAAATGTCCCCTTTCAAGTCATGTATCCTCGGTAATACTGTAGGTATAAATTTAATACCCTTTTGTAACACAGATAATTCTGTGTCATCAAAAACATAATTAGACAAATTTCCAACATATTGTGAAGAGTCAATACAGTCTACCTGGTTATTTCATCCATTTGCCTCTTTTATATCGGTCATATCCCAGATCTCTGTCCCTGCCAGCTTTGTTTTCTGTTGCCATTGTTCTGGCCATTATTTCCTCGGAATGTCCTCCAAAAAGATTCAGTATCTCCAGCCCTAGGGAGATTTTGAAATTCCTGTTCTACCTGTTCTTCTTCGGCTGAAGACGCTCCACTCTTCCCCGAGTAAAAACTTCTGTTTCTCAGCAGCCGGGATGTATTCTGATCTTTTTGAAAACTGACACTGCGATGTTTCTGTTTCACATTGGTTGAAAGTAAAAAAGCTTTTTTATGCTCATAATCTTTGATATCCCTCTGTAACTTTTTTTTCTTGTGATTAATCAAATCTTTTTCAAAAGATGACAGTCTATCACTGATGTTAAACAAAAATGATTCTAGAGCAGTATTTGATGTTAATTTAGTAATTTCATCACATATTTTTTTTGATTTTCTGCATTAATTTACTTCTTTTATAATTGTCTCTCTCTATTAATATAGTTACCCACTCTGTACTACACCGATGTGCTGCTGCTATCCATCTCTCATGGAATTTAATTTCTTGCTCCTCTGTCAGCTCAAAAGGAATAGAAGGACTTTTTACTGCACGTAGTCCCCGTGGGGTAATTTGTAATTCCTGATATCTTTGAAGACTATTTATATTATAAAATATGACAGTTTCCTTGAATATTAATTTTTCTAACTGGGAACATAGTTCATGTGTTGCTGGCAACGAAGAAACTTCTGTTTTTTTTACCCATTGCAGCAAAAGGATTAACAGTCACTCTTCGCCGGGAATCTTCCCATTTCTTTAAAACACTCGACACAGTATTGGACTGTACTTCTGGGGTAGTGTTATTTTGATAACTGGATACACCACCTTCATTTTCTCCCATATGTTGCATATCCAAATAACCATTAGTTTGTCCATTTCTTTGTATTAATTCCAAACCAATTTCCCGAAAAATACGGGGAAAGGAACGCATGGATTCACTGGTCATCTTTAAATCTTAGAACTACAATAGCACCACTTGAACCATACAACAATACAGTGAAAGAAAACCAGTGAAAATGCATTCTTATATTCACCAAAAGCAATTTAATTCCACAATTGACTTTCTCTTAGTGCCTCGGCCACACTCAGCCTTTACAGAGTAAAATTGTTTCAGTAATAAAACCTTTCTTTATATACTATTTAGAACACCATTAATTACATAATTATATACATTCAATTAAAACTAAAACAGGGCTTTATCTTAAAGTAAAATACCCTCTAAATAAAACTCTGCCAATTACATTCTTTATTTAATCCATAAGGTTGTAAAGTATTATATTTAATATTCAAAATAGATTCCTTTTTTCTCAATAATTTTAACATCTCACCACTTTCATATAGTTGTACTATTTGTTCCAAAACTGTTATTTTAAAACTACTAAAATCCCCCAAGTGTGTTGTATTAAAATGTTCAGCTACAGGGCTTATAGTTTTATTTTTCTTTATATCTCTCACATGCTCTTTAACTCTGTCTCCCAGGCTTCTTTTAGTCTCACCTATATAATATTTCTCACATGAGCACCCTATAGCATAAATAATATTTCTACTAATGCAAGAATATATGCCCCAAGTAATAAACTTTTTTCTATTAATTGTATCAAAACTTGTTGCAATATACTGACAAATTGAACATTTGCCACATGGAAAAGTGTTTATTTTTATTCCAAAGACATGCGTCTAGAGCATTTCTCCCTGGGCCTCCACTGAAAATGGGCTCTTGCTCAGTTGGACTTTCCTGATAAACACAATGTTAAATAATTAAATAAATAAATTAAATATTATGATGAATCTTAAAAGGAAGTTCTGGTACAAAAGACTGAATGTTGGGTCACATACTATAACAAAATGGCACTCACCTGTGATTTCTGCTTGATATGCAAATCTGTAAATAAGACTAATACTTATGTTTGTTGGAAAACAGGTAAACATTTTACCTTTTGGCAGTATGCACATTGTGCAATATTTATTTAGCTGAATGCCACACATGTTTTGCTTATTAGATAGGCAAAACCAACCGCCAGTTTAAAGAGCATATTTATGAGCATATATTTGACATAAATAAGAGAAAAATCACAAATGGCCTAGCATGACATTTATCATAAAAGGGTGAAAACAATACATTTAGATTTCAAGTTTAATAATTTATGTTTGTTAATCCAAGAGATGGCAACCTGATCAATAGAACTGAAGCTGATGAATTAAAGTGGACAATTCAAACTGATTCTTTTAAAATCCCTGGACTTAACAATGTTTTATTTTTGAAACGTATTCAAAAAACATATGCTTGAGGTATGAATGTGTTTAAGAATGTATTAATTTATATGTTCTAATGATGGTGCTCCATTTTCCTCCCACATTCTAAAGGCATGCAGTGGGTGGACTGGACACTCTAAACTGGCCCTGGGTGTGAGTGTGTGTGGAAAGTCTGTGGTGCACCCTTTGCAGAGGGTTGATTCTTGGGCTAGGAGCTTGATCCCGTAAAATCTGTACCTGCTATGGAAACAATGAGTGCTGAAGGGCACTTGTTGCCCAATGTGCTGCATGCATGGGAATGAATCCAGGCTCCACAATGTTCTAATAACATTAATGTTTGATGATGTCAATGACCATGTGATCAAATTTTTGCATATAAGATGGTATAAGTTTTTCAGAACCTGAGGTTGCCGTTATGCAAAAACATATTAGCTTTGTTTTTGTTTATTAAAGATTAATATATGACACATGGTGTATTTAGCTATTTTTTGGGATATTTTGGGATATTTCTGGGGATATTCTGGTTGCCAAATAACATATTACTTTGTCTTGTTGTTTCTAATTTTGGAAAAAATATATTGATGCAATATACCAGTTGTCTCATGTTTACTGACAACCACGTTATTCTTAAGCAGACAAACATGGTATGTAATTACACTATATCTTAGGAGGTAAGCCTCTCTCATACAGACACTGATATTTCCAAACAAGTTGCCTATAACATAAATGTTATATTTACTATGGGGAAAACACAAACACATATAATGCTGATACTCTTAAATACATTCTTCCCAAACATTGCCCCCAGCAACCTCCCAAACACCATATGAAGTCCACTCTTCTCTTGACAAGCTTTCTTGTTTTGCAAAGCTTCTAACAAAATTTAAAAATGCTCAGACTGATGCATAGTACTTGTTTTTCTTCAGTTTCTTTTGGAGATGCCTACAATTCAGAAACTGCATGTAACTATTGAGTCTCTAAATACTTGCACATATGTGTTTGGTTTGTGTGTGTGTGTGTGTGTGTGTGTGGGGATGGTATGTGGGTGCCATGCACTGGCTTGCCATTGAGAACTGGTTCTTCTCCTTATATTCCTGATTGAAGGTATTGGTTCTGGCTCCCATGTCTCCCAGACAATGTAAAGTGGCTGCTGGAGAATAAATGCAAAAAGTAAGCATGCACGTGTTTAGAGCTGTTCAACAGAGATGGCTTCCCCAGTGTCCCTAGAGTTTGCTGTTTCCTAAAATTAGCTGTAGATGTACTTAACAATGGTTTTAACTGCCTTTCAACCATGCATTCACCTAATATGTCTGACATGGATTTCCCATTACATCTGGGATGTGTCACACTGGTTTTGCTATATGAATGGATTTGCCTTACCCAAACTTAAAACACCTGTGCCTGAGGGTGTATCTGGTTATTAGGTTTGTCTTTAGAGCCCAGCTCTTCTAGGCCATTCAATAACATTTCTATCAGTTGAAATTTTACTTTTGCTTTGAGGAGGTTCATACAGATTGCTAAACATTCATACACTTGTCTTCTCGCAAAATGTTGTGGAAAGAAAACTCTGAATCTTCAGTAGATTTAATGTATTGTCAGAAATTAATATCGAAAGGTAGAAACAGTGTATTAATGTTTTACTACTGATGCCAAATTAAAAAGTGTGTTACTGTTATTACTTTACTGGGAACATCATACATTGTGCATGGTAATGCTCTAATAAGCTGTATCACTTGGATCTGGATTTAATTCCCTTATTTCTCATTTTTATGCACATACTGTGAGTGTAAGCAAACCACTGAACTGACTAAAACTATTTAATTACCCCAATAAAAAGACTGTTGTGTCCAGTGGGACTTATTTGCACAGTGTCTGTGGCAAAGCAGGTAAGAAACTCACCTTTGGTGCAGAAGGCTGTGGCTTCTATTCCCACATCAGGTAGATGGACTTCTGGTACTGCATTTCAGCATAAGGTGTGGCTGCACTCCTGAGTGTCTTTCCTTTGACTGAAACATTAAACCGAGGTCCCAGTAACTCATTTGGATGTAAAAGATCTCACGGTACCTGTTGAAGAGAATAGGACAAGTTCTCCAATGTCCTAGTCAAATATCCCCTGGTAGTATAAATATCATCTCAGGACTCCCCTGAAAAAAGGCCAATAGCCTAGTGGGACTAACCTGTTCAAGAAAAGGTTAAATAAAAATAAATACAATTTACATAGTAAACTAATCAGTCATTTGACTGTCTGAGACAAATCACTGGCCTTCTGTACTGCAGTACCATAAATACTCTTTCTATAATTAAAAATAATATGAAAAGACAGATAAAACTTCTCAATGACTTTCCCAAAACTTGAGATAGGTAGCTATTTTCAGTGCCATTTTGCATTATAACCTTTAAGCTTGGAATCAAACAAATTTCCTTTCAGGACAACTGTCTAGGTTATCCTAAGGGGGGACTTATGCCTGGCCTACAGAGCAATCCAAGACCCAAACCTAATGAACTTGCTGCATATCCTTAAATCAAATAGGACTAGGGCTACTCGTTTCAAGCACCTAAATATGGCCTACAACTTAAATAGGACATGCTGGAGGGACACATTTACCTCTCAGCAACTGCCGCATCTTTGGAACAGGCTATCACTTCATGTGAAGCAGCGCACCTCTATGACATGGTTCAAGACAATCCTGATGAGTGGATGGGGCACCGTAATTTCTTACCGGGGATAGTGCCTGCAATCCTCCTGGAAATGGACGGTCATCACTAAACGCAGTCTTTGGTATTGACTAGTATTTCTGTGGTATTACATTGGGATGAAATGGCTAGACTTAAAACGACCTCCGGGTCGATAGCCTAGTAATCTCCTATGATCTTATGATTATATTTATTGCATTCACTGTTTTTCACTTATATTTTCTTTTGGCTTTTGTTAAATATTTTGTATTCTGCCTGTGAGTTACAAACAGTTAAGGTTATAGATTGTTGTTCAGTCATTGTTATTTAATGCTAAATTAAAAGCACCTTCTTGTTTGCTTTTTTCAGGAGATGGGCATTTCTGTAAGTCCATTTAGTGCAAGGGAAGGCTGTGAAAATGAAATAGAAGCAGCACTCGAAGACATATTAAAGAAAGATAGCTGGTTGCTCATAGAGAATCTTCAGCTGGCATCTAAGTCATTTCTCAGGAGACTTCATCATATTCTGAATAACGCAAAAAAACTGAGAGGTAAAAGCAGTATAAAAATCCAGGTACTGATGACAGTTTTAAAAGTGATTTATGAAAGCAGTGCTTCTACAACTATTAAATGTTTAAAAATGAAAGAAGAAATAGGTGTGTGTGTGTGTGTGTGTGTGTGTGTGTGTGTGTGTGTGTGTGTGTGTGTGTGTGTGTGTGTGTGTGTGTATACTTTGGACTCCATAATGAAGCAGTTTAATTTGCTGTCAAAGCTTTGTAAAATATTTTCAATATGCATAAAAAAACATAATTTATTAGAGCACTAACACTTACTGGTTTGTCCATTGAACGGGTGTTATCACACATTCAGGATTACATTACCCATCTGAGTTTACTGTAATATTTGCTTAGCATACATCCCAGCTTGTGTTATTGATTGCACACTCACTTGCGTACACTCGCACATACATGCAGACATACACACACATACATGCACACAGACATACACACACACATACACGCACACACACACACACACATTCACACACACACATTCACACACACACACACACACACACACACACACACACACACACACACACACACACACACACACACACACACAATTATATTTTCCATACTGTCTCTTTTTTTGTGTGTGTGTTTTTCCCCTATTCTGAATAAGTGAAGCAGTAATATAGAAGTACCGTGGGATAGCAGTGGTGTCTAGTTGAGGCTGCAAAAGATGCTGCGAATGTAAAAATGGGCTTTCCTACACACTCTGGTCTTTGAAAAGACTTCTCTAGAACTGAATGAGTTCCTGACCACAACATGTTCAGTAAGTGAGTGAAAGCACAGACTGAGTAACAGATCTCTTGTTAGCCACCCTGAGGCAGTGCTGTATCTGGGTCATCACAGGAATTGACAAGGGAAATGCTGTCACTGTAGAATATCTTGTCTTCACTTAAAGCTTTGACACAATATATAACAGAAGGATGATGTGGAAATTAAACCTCATGCAGGATGGATGCAGCTAACTGTGATGGGTGGGGAATTGCAAAGCTCACTGGATGCAAATGCTACAGTCGCAGGTAAAGGAGTGGAGGGTGTCTATCTGGTGACAAGCCAGTGAGCAGTCTTTTCTCTCAAGATAGATTGCTAATGTCAGTTTGTTCAGCATATTTGTTTCAAATGTCACCCTAAAGCAGGATAATAATATCTACCCTTTTATTGATGACACCATAATATAGATACGTGGTTGAAGATAGAGGTGCATCTTGCAGCATGACCTCATGAGACCTGTGGTAGGGGTATGAAAGTGGCATCTTTTTTTTTTTTTGTGAAGAATGTAAGATTTACTTCAGAGATGAAAAAGTAGCAGTGCTTACATATATTATCTTAGGAAAGAAGGAAATGTATCCAGTTATTAAACTTTGCCTGTGTTGACTTATGCTATACAGTGTGAGGGGGCAGGAGCAATGACTAACACCTTGACTAGGTTTTCATAATATGAACCTAAGAGTTGTAAAAGTCATTCATCTTTCAAGCAAGACACTGGTGAAAGCACATCTAGAATGTGATATTCCATTTCTGAGGTCTAAGTCTTGGAATGATATCAAGCTTAATGAGTTTCCAGCAGTGAGTTATTGAGTCATTAAGATGAATGTGGGGATGTTAGGTACCGAAAGAGGCACAGGGCATTCATGTTTGCAAAGGAGGAGAGAAGAGGAAAGGAGATAATTAATGTGAATGTACATCATCAACTGCAGGCAGGTAGTTGATGTAGGACTGCGAAAGCAAAGATGGCTGAGTCAGCAGAATGGAAATCATATGCAACATGAAGAAATGTTACTTTACAGGCTGGCTGTAAAACTCTGGGATGCATTATTAAGAGTGGACTAGAGTGATATAGATTTTCAGAGAGGTATAATTTTGCTTAGGAAAGGTGGAAAAATTAGTAGGGTCATGGTGTCCTGCTAACAGGTGTTTACAGTACTTGCATGGATTCAAATGGATTCAGTGGACAAGTCATTTTTACTATAGTATCTTTATATGTTTTTTTCATCTACTATCTTTTGCTCACTCTCTCTGTCTCTTTATACATACATACACATATAAATAAAATACACAGACAAATATATATATGTACATGTATGCATATATATTTATATGTACTAGTAGATATTGGTGATACTTGTACACAAATTAAAGTTTGAACATGTATTAGTCTCTGCTAACTCATTTAGTTACATAAGAATTCACATAGTCAAACATCTCTGACTAAAAGTATACATTACAAATAAAGCATACTCTTATTATTCTCCTTATGAATACAGAAACTCGGAACCTAAAAAATCACTTCTGTGTCTGGCTGACTTCTGAACCTGGAGCACGATTTACAGAGGACTTTCTGGCAGCATTGTATAAAGTAAGAGCAATAACATTTAGTGTTTGTGTAAGCATTGCAAATATTAAAAATATTACTGTTTATCATTATTGCTGGTATGGCATATCATAAAAAGTACTTTAAATGTACTTTTGTAAAATTTTTCTACTGGTGGTTGTATGTATTGTATATTTTCATCTCTTGTAATCTTTTGTTTTTCTGATGACTGTAAGACTAAGTTTCAGATTTCACTCAATGTGGGATCCAAAGAGACATTCAAGGGTAAAACAAACTGATATGTGTGATGCTATTCTCAAATTACAAGAGAGTATAGTATGCATGCTTTTGAATACTATACTTTGGATGCGGCACAAAAGTGTTTCTGTGGCTGTGGTAATTTGGAGTGTGTGTTAAAGATTGCTATGCAGTGGAGAGAGGTAGTTAGAATACACCTGCTGAACTCCTATTCCTACAGTGGAGTTATTCAAATTCAACAATGCATATAGTCCCAGTGAGCATTGGAGGAATATTATAGGGTTACCACCTGTCCCTGTTTGTACAGGACAGCCCCCTTTTTGGCAGATGTGTCCTACAAAAAAATAATAAAATCAAAATAACAAATGTGTTGAGATTTAGGACAAAAAATATTTCCTAAGTTTTCTTTAATAGTTGCATAAAACAATTATTGTATATCTCAAACACCTAAATAATATAAGAAACAGCATAAGCAACTCAAATACTCTGAGAGTAAGCTTTTATTTTTGGAAAAAAGGGAAGTTCTGTTCTATGTACTGGCTATGGGTATGTTTTATCCTGCAAAATTTCACTTTTCTACAAAAAATGTCCCACTGTGGGCATTTGGAAAGGCGGCAATCCTAGAGTATCTGTATTTGTCAGAGATCTAGTTGGATCTATAGACATACTCCCTTCAACTCAAAAACAAAACATATTGAACTTAACCACCCTAAGCAAGACAATTTTTTAATTCATAAAATGATGTATATCACTTTCAAATCCCCAAAAGACAATGAAAGAAATGAACTACCCATAAACAAAAATAACTTGTTGATGGGTGATTTCATATATTCATTTCTTAACTGGAACGCTTACACCTGAAAGGTGGGATACTTAAACACAAATTGTATGACCGCTCAAAATTCATCTGCAAAATTTCAGCCCTCATGTAGTCTCAGCTTTCACTTATGGCAGTGAATTTTACTCTCATATAACAAATAGAATTAACCAGATATACTGAATAATACAAAAAAGTTACTTTGGTGATATCAGCATTCAGAAGTTTAACAATAAAATAAAAAAAAACTAATTTAAACCTGTAATAAATCAAAATCTACCCAAGTTAAAGACTTTGTCAAAAAAATTCTGAAAGCTGTTAAGGAATATTAAAGTGAAACATGAATTACAATGATCATCCAAAGACAAGGTTAATTATTAATCCTTCTTTAACTGCATCAGATCAGGTGATTAACAAACTGCATTCAGCAATTTTCTGAATTAATTCACCACAGTATTACCTACTCTGATGCAAATAAATTTAGTGCCAAATTAGCACCAGAAACATTCATAGAAGATGTTCAACATTAGATAACTGTTGAAGTAGCTTAAGCTATTGCAGGTGTATCTTGCCAAGTATATGACCAACCTGCCATCTTTTCAAAGCTTAAGAGCACCTTCAATATACTCTAACTGCCAGGAGCTCAGGTAGTGCTCCATATAAAAAGGCATTTCGAGTTCTAAAATCTTAACGTATTCTTGTTTATAAAGTGCACTCCTTTTGTGGGCTTCATGGTACTGATGGTTATCTAGTGAAGGCTGGACAAATAAGTTTCCTGCTGGGGAAAAATTTAACTACTTTGTTTTCCTGAGTAAAACTAGTTTGTTTCTTTTTTAACTATGTACTTTTAACTGTGAACTTTTATTTGTAGGGCATGTCATTACTTGTAATAGTAGTTTTACTTGTAAATGCTTGTGTGAACAGACTGTGTAAAACATATTTTATTTGGTTTCTACTGTTGTCACCCAGCATTGTGTATGAGGGGCAGGACATGGTGCTTTTGGGGGTCTGTCAGTGATTTTCTTACCTCAGACCCATTAATTATCAAAAAGTCAGCTCATCTACCAGTCCTCCGTACTTTATTATTAAACATTTGTATGTAACAGTTACTGGTCTCCTCAGCTTATCCCTCCCCATCCGGAAAAAGAAGAAAATTGCATAAGAGTCTTTAGGTGTCAGGCCGATTCCTTCTGTATTTCAGTTGCCGATGGTGACTGTTGTAGCCAGACTTGGTTCCTCAGACCACTCATCTTTTCCCCCTTTCCCTCTGATATAGCACCTGCAGCCACTAAGGACTGGGAACTAGACATGTCTTCTGCAGTTGTAGTAATTTCCTGTGTGGGCAAAGAAAAATGTCACTTGTTAGGCTTGAGGGAAGGGGTACGTGGATGTCTTTTGTTCAGCCAAGAAAGGATGCCTTATCCCACAATAGTGTGCTTCCTTAGATTTGTCTTTTTGCAGGAACTACCACAGGAAAAGAAAACAGAAACAGGAAAATTAAGCACCTCTTCTCCTGTGAAAGTTTCTACAGACAGAGACGTCTTGCTGGGATTTGCTTTGGAACTGATTCTGCTTTTCAGTTGACTAACTCCTCCACTGGCAGAAAAAGAAAAAATAGTTCACATTCTTTCTGTTTCTTATTTTCAGTCAGAACAGAAATTGGAATGAGAACGGTATGCTTCAGTGTTTTCTTAACAAAGTGAAGATTCTGGTTTTGAGGAAAGTGTTGCTTCAGCTTTTCCAACATAAGATCTATCTGTTTCTGAGACTATTAAGTAAAGTGAATTAGATATTTCATTGGACATAAATTAAATTCTTATTTCACAGCGAAAGTATTATGATTTGTTACAGCTGAATATTCTACAATCTGTAGCTTTCCTTCCTGTCGTATACGCTTTTGAGGGTATTATGACAACTTTTGTTTAACTGAGAGTCAACTTACTGCTCCTACAAAGTCTGGCAGGTTACACAAAATATGTCAAACTCAAAAATGTCTATTTTCTGCCCCTGAAGAAGATACTACAGTAATTGCCTTATCTTAGATTGATTCTCTTAAGCAAATTGTTATGCTGATCCCCACCTCACCCCACCCCCAAAAAGGGTGAGAAAGATTTTGTTAGATTTGAGAAGAAAGTGTATTTATTCTGTCAATTTAGTATAGAGAATGCTAAACTGACAGGCTCACATATTAAAGATTTTACTTATGTCTTTTAAGAAGATGAAAAAGTTAACTGTTAACGATCCTTCTTCACAGGTAAATAATTCCTTGATTATTCCTATTTTAACTGCTTCTCATGTAATCAAATATTCCTTAAAATCTTCCTACTGCACTACTAACACTGTTACCTGAGCTACAGCTCCTGGTTCGGTTATGCGATGATTTACTTGATTGCACTCTCAAAATTTATTACAAGATAAGAAAGCTCAGATTTTAAAATTCTTCCCGGATAAGGAGATCCTGTTTCACCGTTCTGCAGCTGAGATTCTTAAAAAAAGTGACGAGAGGATGTTCATCATTAGATCACTGCTGCATTAGCCATAGCTATATGGGCTATAGCCTGCCTAGGGTATAACAGCAGGCCAATTTGCAAAGCTTAATGCCAATTTCCATGCTCCCAGAGCATTAAGAGCTTAAGCTGGGCTGGAGAAAATCAGCAGATTGGGTGCCAAGCCATTTAGAGATTCCCTGCTTTCAAAGAGTGTTCCTCTTGCAGGATTTCGAGTATAGATAATCAACTAGCATTTCTCCATTGCTGGACATATAAACTCCCTTTGGGCGAAAAAAAAAACTTCCACGTTAATTTTATGACTATGAAATTACTTTTCTAAGAAGAACATTTTATTTTTATTAGGAATTACAATATTTTAGAATGTTGTTTGACTTCTCTGTTAAAAAAGTGTTTTTCTTTTTTTATGTTTAGTGTAAAACTTGTGTTTTTTTGAAAGTTTAACTCTGAAATTTATTGATAAATACTTTATAGATTGTTTTCAGAGGCTGGGGTAAGTGTGCATTGTGCTTGTTCTGGTGAATACGGTACTGTTTTTGATACTTGCAACTTATTGACTGCTGCTGTCATTGTTACCAAAGTTTGAGGCTTCTTTCATAATTTTACAATGGAACAGTTTACAAAGTCCTTAGTTCTTCCTTCTTCCACCATGAAAAGAAAAAAAATTACAGCGCAGCCTTTGCCTCTTCAGCAAGTTACTACTTTGAGTCAACCACAGATGGTTGACCATGTAGTGGCTATTTCTGGTTCCTAAGACCACTTGTCTTCTTCCTTGGTTTCCTCTGGTGTAATCCCTTCAGCTGCCATGGATGAGGGTATACACATGTCCTTTGTAGGTGTTACAGTGTCTTTGAAAAGCATGGGAGAACAATTCTTGTTGGTCTGAGAGGAATGAGAAGAAATCTTCTCAGGTTAGCCATACTAGGATGCCTGTTCCCCAGGTTATGTCCTGACATGAATTGGTCTGTTTCTATGGTGATTTCTGTCAGAAAGAAGCCAAGAGTTAAACAGTTACCCTCTCCTAAAGCCAAAATGACCTGGACAGTCAAACGTTTCCAAGTGTATCTTTTATTACAAAATCATTTAAAATATTAGCGCTTTCATCTAACTTATTGTAGACAACTTCAGAAAGAAATAAAAATACCTAAAAAGTCCCAATATCATAAGAGCACTCTAAAACAGCCCATTTTATATCAAAAGGGAGTATGTAACAAACAGGAAGTATGTAACAATGTATCAAAAAAGACAGGCACAATTCTTAAAGTGACCTGTGCAATTTAAAAGTAACCTGTGCTGTTTAAAAACAGCAGTGAAACTATGTAACACTGGAAACCACTGTCAACAAGTCAAGCAAGAAAATATCAAAAGATCCATTTTGAAAGGAAAACTAGCATTTTACCACTGAATGCTGTAAATACATTGGGTGCTGAAAAAATAACTTTAAAATATTCAGTCAATGCTGAAAGTTTAGAAGCCTTATATTTCAGTTCACTAGTCATTTAAACCTGGTACACTTGTGGCATTTAAAAGTAACTGCCAACATAATTCTTTGCACAATAATAAATTCTGTCAGTTCCCTTTGTTGTTTTCATCTGTAATCCTTTCAAGAATGGAGAATCTAAACAGAGAAAAATGTTCACAGCTTATTGCATGCCTTGCTAGAGCACTTTTATTGTCTCATATTTATTTATTTTTTATGCTATACAAATGCTGATAAATACATTTGTTAAGTGAATTGTTGGTGTTGCCTATATAAAAGGATGTGCATGACTGGCAAGGTAAACAACTTTAGATGTATAGCAAAAATATCTGCCCCTACTAAGCCATCTTCTACACTGTCCCCAAGTGTCTTACTGTAGTTATTTTCTATATACATGCATTGTTTGCACCGGCCACATTTCAGGGTCTCAAAACTTCCAGTACGATTTTTTTATCTGATATCTCTAGAATTGTCTTGAAGTTTGGACAGTTCTTATAGGTGCAAGAGGCCATACCATCAAAGTGACCCTTTAAGTCACTTTCATTTTGTACTAATGTCCATTTTTTTTTAAATAATATTTCTGATGTCTGCTGCATCCAGGAAATAATGAGTGATGAAATTCTGATCACTTACGTACCTTTGTTCACCTTTGTTAGTTTCATTGGTGCATAAACTATGATGTATAATTGGAGCGTGCATACTTAGTTTTCTCTGCCCAGATTTCTTCTCTGATCTTCTCAACTAAGTCCACAGGATATCCACAATCCAAAAACATGTTTTTTAATAACTCAAAAAGTCTAAAGCACTTGTCATTGTTTGATGTTAACCTAGAAATTCATGCAAATTGACTTTTTTAGAACATCTTTCTTTCGCTGAAAAGGATGGCAACTCCTGAAATGCAGAAATACATTACAGCATGTAGGTTTACAATATGTATAGATGTGTTTAATGTGCCATCACTATTCTTCACAAGTTCAACATCCACAAAGTGTATCTTGTGCTCTTCATTGTGGGATGAAAATCTAAGAGTCTGTAGATTTCTCCAGTTCTGTTATGAATACCTCTAGTTGGTGTGGAGTACCTGACCAAATAAAAAAGATGTCATCCAAAAAGCGGCAATAGCTGTTACAGTGCTGAAAATAGTCCATTTTAAATGCCACTTCCTTTTCTTATTTTAATAAAACTGCATTAGCAAAGGTTGGGGCACAAGCTGCACCTATTGCCACTCCAGAGATCTGTTTGAAATATTTTTTGTCAAAAAAACAGGAAATTGTTGGTCAGGACCGTTTCCAAAAAACTGGAGATAAGTCTAAGCAGATACACATTTAATTCAAGTGTGTCCTAAAAAGTATGCTCAGTGGGGAGAGCTGGGCCATCCAATAAAAGACTGTATGATCACATGTAAGAAATGTGACAAAGATAGACGTTTCTAGTTTGACTGTAAATGTTTGAGTGATATTGGGAAAGGGGAAGACATGAACATTACACTGGACTCTATCTTGACTACTTTCTCTCAGGACAAAACTATATTTCATGAAACTACTGCAGAAAATCTAACTGAAAATGCTGAAACTGAATTTAATGTTGAGGTTTTGAATGTGTATGCTGTATTGAGTCAGGATGAAAGTGGATGCTGGTGAGGAGGTATAAAAAGATGATGCAACATGTATTGGGACTGGGATAAGAAAAAAATATATAAAGCTAAAACAAAAGAAATTGCTAAAAGGGGGAAACAATACATTAGTGGTTATTTTCCTAAATATATATAGCATCAAGTATGAGGTAACAAAATTATTAGTAACAAACTAGTGTTTGAAACAAACAGCTGACATTATTTGTTTAGATAATGTTTGGGTTATTAAATAAAAATAAAAAGAACAAAGGGGATTTGTGTGTGGATACATGACATGGGATTTTGGGAAAGAGATTTGTTCAAGTATAATTATTTTGTTTAAAAATAAAGAAATTAAGTTGTTAGATGTTACTAGATGCATTTTGTGTGATATTAGGGTCAGGAATAAGGTACTTAGGGTAGTAAAATTATATATTTATTCCAGTATTAATACCCAAATGTTGACTTCATTAATATCAACAACAAAAGGTTGACAGAAACAATGGTGACACATCAGTATGCATGCGGTGACCTTGGAACATACACCATATTTACTTAGAATATTTAGTGATGGAACGCTATTCTTACTTTCAGAGTGGATTTTAATATTTTCTCGCTAGGCATATTGACAGTGGTTTTCAGTGTTACAAAGTTTCACTATTGTTTTGAGACTCTTAGTGTTTCCATCTCAAAGAGTGTTTCCATCTCAAACTCACCAATGAATGGGGCTGTGGGCAGCAGCACAGACTCTACATGGTGCCCTCTAGGGGGAAGAGTTATACAGACCAACCGCTTTGAGCATCTTCTGTGGTGCACAGTATCCTCAAGATAGGAAAACACTGTTCACAGACTGCGCACCATGGCAGGGCTAGCCACTGGACAGTGTAAAATAAGGCTCTAGGTGATTCAGGTCATGTTGACTAATGTCACCAAAAATGGGCATGGGTAGTTACCAGTGATAAGTGGGTTTAGGACCTGACCTACTTTGACCCACGTCAGGGACCCTTGCTAACGGTGGGAGAGGTATAGGTGCCCCTATTGGCCAGTGTGTGCCCGCCATAAAGCCCAGCAGCCCTGGGTCAGTAAGCTACTGGCTGGTCAGTGTCTACTTGCCCAGCCTGGGTTACCTGGGATAGCTCTGTTGAGTGAAAGCTGGACATAAAAGTGGCCAACCTGTCAAACATGAACTGAGAATTGCTACGTTTAATGTAGATTCACTGACAGGATGCAGCTTGGAAGTGGATGTCATGATGATACAGAGGAGGCTGGATATCCTATGTATCCAAGAGATGAGACAGAAGGGAAGTGGAGCAAAGCCACTTGGCTTGGGATCCAGAGTCTACTATTCAGGTGGAGGGTAGGATAGAAATGGTGTAGGAATTGTGGTGAGAGAGAGGCTTCAGAAGGCAGTAAGGGATATCATCAGAATTAATGACAGACTCATGGCAGTCAGAGAATACAAGAAAGAGTCAGACTCCAGTGTAATGATGGGGCAGTATTCATAATCTCAGCCCATGCCCCACAGCAGGGTTATGATAGTGAGGAAAAGAGTGCATTCAGATAGCAGCTGCAGGACCTACTAGATAAAGCAGATCAACATGAATTGGTGTTGATAATGGGTGACTTGAATGCACATATCGGGACAGACAGAACAAGATATAAGGACTGCCTAGGTCCACATGGGTGAGGCAACAGAAATAGAGAAGGAGAAGCCATTCTAGGCTTCTGTTTGGCAAATGGCTTGATAGCAGCCAACACATGGTTAAGAAAAAGAGACAGTCAGAAGATCACATACAAGAGTAATCAACATGCAACTCAGGTGGACTCTCTTAGTAAGGAAAAGGCACTGAGGTAGAATCCATGATTGCAAAGTCATCCCCAGTGAAACAGTTGGCCCACAGCATAAACCACTAGTTGCCACAATTAGCTGCAAGAAGTGGTCAGAGAAGGCTCTAAGATCAACAGAGACCAGGCTGAAGACCTGGAAGTTGACTGGAGAGAAAGTACAACAGTTCAATAAATTACTCATGGCTCTAGCACCCCAGGAAGGTGGAGTTGAAGAAGAATGGTACCACCTAAAAACAGCAAGTGTTAGGACTACAGAAAAGATATGTGGCCAAGCCAGGTATGGAAATAAGGTACATAAGTAAAGCTGGTGGTGGAATGCAGAAGTCCAGGAAGTCATCAAAAGAAAGAAGGAGTGCAGGAAGAAGTAGGAGATAGAAAAGACTGACCAGGCTTGGAAGGACTACTGGTTGGCTAAAAAAGAAGGGTCTATATTAAATCAGTGAATGCTTAAAAAAGTGAATGCTGATTTATCGACCCCATATCAGCAAAACCTTACAATCCCGGACACTTGAAACAGTGATTTTTTTTCCCGAAGGAAAAAAATTGCTGTTCTACAAAAAAATAAAAATAAAAACTTCAAAACATTACATAAAGTGGGGGGGGGCTTCAGCCCCCACACCACTGATGTGGGGGGCAGTGCTCCCCCACACCCACCCTACTTAAATATACCAACTCCGAGATCCCACTACAGTGAGTAAAATGGCAAAGTAATGGAGGCAGCCAAGCAATTTCTTTCCCAGGGAAAGAAATCTCTTATATACCATTTCGCAATTTTGCTGTTTCTTGCTTTCAAGTTCAATCAAGATGCATTCGAAGGATTGTAACTTCAATTATATAATAGGAACTCAGAAAGAAGCTAAGAAATAAGTTGCAATAGCAAATAATATGGCATTGGAGGCACTGTACCAACTTCTGGAAAGTGCCTCAGTGAGGGGCACAAAAAAACATATCAGGTTGCAAGACAAAGACAGAAAGATAAAGAAAATAGTCAGACACCCTTCATAAGGGATGCCAGCAACAATCTGCTCACCAGTCCAGAGGACAGCAAAGGCAGATATAAGAAGTATTTCCAGCAGCCAGCAACAACCTGCTCACCAGTCCAGAGGACATCAAAGGCAGATATAAGAAGTATTTCCAGCAGCCAGCAACAACCTGTTCACCAGTCCAGAGGACATCAAAGGAAGATATAATGAGTATTTCCAGCAGCCAGCAACAACCTGCTCACCAGTCCAGAGGACATCAAAGGCAGATATAAGAAGTATTTCCAGTAGCCAGCAACAACCTGCTCACCATTCCAGAGGACATCAAAGGCAGATATAAGAAGTATTTCCAGCAACCAGCAACAACCTGTTCACCAGTCCAGAGGACATCAAAGGCAGATAAAAGAAGTATTTCCAGCAGCCAGCAACAACCTGTTCACCAGTCCAGAGGACATCAAAGGCAGATATAAGAAGCATTTCCAGCAGCCAGCAACAACCTGTTCACCAGTCCAGAGGACATCAAAGGCAGATATAAGAAGTATTTCCAGTAGCCAGCAACAACCTGTTCACCAGTCCAGAGGACATCAAAGGCAGATATAAGAAGTATTTCCAGCAGCCAGCAACAACCTGCTCACCAGTCCAGAGGACATCAAAGGCAGATATAAGAAGTATTTCCAGTAGCCAGCAACAACCTGCTCACCAGTCCAGAGGACATCAAAGGCAGATATAAGGAGTATTTCCAGCAGCTTCTGAAGGAAGAAAACCCCACAGAAGCTGTACTGCCCCAGAAACAGCCTACAATGAGAGAAGAGGAGGAGTTTACCATAGAAGAAGTAAGAACAGCACTAAGGAAGATGAAGTCAGGAAAAGCAGCAGGCTCAGATGAGGTCACAGCAGATATGATAAAGATGCTGGGTGAGATAGGGGAAAAGTGGCTCCTGAGGGCACTGATAGCAGTGTGGAGAGAAAGGTGTATTCCAGATGACTGGAGAATAAGCATACTCATGCCAGTGTACAAGAACAAAGGGGACATCCACTACTGTGGGCAGTACAGAGGCATCAAACTCCTATCGCATTGCATGAAAGTTCTGGAGAGAGTGATTGATAGATTGATACTCAGAGTAGTAGAATGTAATACAGGAGATGAGCAGTTTGGATTCAGACCAGGATGCAGCACAATTGACCCAATGTTTGCAGTGAGACAGATACTTGAGAAGAAGCTAGAGATGAGGAGAGTGTCCAACTGAGCATTCCTAGACTTGGAAAAAGCATATGACAAGGTCCCAAGAAAGCTGATCTGGGCAGTTCTGCGGTGGTTTGAAGTCCCAGAAACACTGGTAGAATTAGTGCAGGCTATGTGTAAGGACCCAATGACTCAAGTATGAACAGTGTTCGGCCTCACATAGGGGTTCCCAGTGGGAGTGGGTATACATCAGGGTTCAGCTCTGAGCTCACTGATGTTCACACTGGTGATGGACTACATTAGCAAACAGGTTGGAGGGGACGGATCAACAATGCTGCTGTATGCAGACGATGTGGCAGTACAGGCAGACTCTGAGCTATAACTTCAGCAAAGGATAGGAGAATGGAATGCAAATCTGAAGGCACATGGGATGAAACTAAGCACAGATAAGACAGTGGTAATGGCAGAAAATTGGGGAAATCAGAAGAAGCTGAGAATAGAGATAGAGGGGAAGATAGTGGAACAGGTAAACAGCTTCAAGTATCGGGGGGGGTAGTTGAGGAAAAGGGTAGTCTGAATGAAGAGTTCAAAACTAGAATCAGAGGGGATGCAGCCAACTGGCGTAGAATATCAGGTGTAGTCTATGACAGAAGAATGCCAAAGAAGCTGAAAAGTAAGGTGTACAAGACAGTGGTGCACCAGTACTACTGTATGGTACAGAAACCTGGGCAGTAAAGGCAGAGCAGATGAAGAAGCTAGACGTGATGGAAATGAAGTGCCTGAGAAAAGTGGTAAGATGCACACTGTGGACAGATGAAGAAATGAGGTCATAAGAGCAGAAGCCAAAGTAGCTCCAATTGCAGAAAAGATCAAAGAGAATATATTACAGTGGTTTGGGCACATGTGTAGAAAAGCAGAAGACAATCTGGTGATGAAGATTTAGGACAGACAGGAAGAAGGTAAGAGGAAGCGAGGATATCCAGCAAAGAGGTAGATGGATTGTTTGAAAGAAGATCTGCGACATTTAGGCATGAGTGTTGAAGATGGCAGGAGTGTGGCACTGAATCGAGAGAGTTGGCGACAGTTAACACAATACCCCGACCCCATGTAGAAAAATGGGGAAAAGGAGCAGATGATAATGATGATTTTAAACAGCACTGGTTACTTTTAAATTGCACAGCTTGCTTTAAGAATTTTGGTTGTCTTTTTTATACATTGTTATATACTTCCTGTTTCTTACATATTTCCTGTTGAATATGAAAAGGGGCTATTTTAGAGTGTTCTCATGATGTTAAGCTTTTTTAGGTCTTTTTATTTCTTTCTGAAGATGTCTACAATAGGTTAGATGAAAGCATTAATATTTTAAATGGTTTTGCAATAAAAGCTTCACTCAAATCTGTTTGGTTGTCCTGATCACTTTGGTTTTTGGATTTTACTTGGATTATGATCTGCAGGTGCTGCTTTTGCTGTTTGCTTCATTTATCCTCTCCTATCTCTTTTACTTTAGACAGAGAAGATTTACACGGCTTAGCTCAAGCACTTAATTCTTCTCATTCTAGATTTACTTGTAAAAGAAAAAGGGATTTTCCACTTTCTGAAGACTTCCAGTTTAATAAACAGAGACTTCATTGTGAGGGAACAAATTATCTTCTTTTTCCTCAGGCAACGTTTTTTGAGGGACTTTTTCTTCTGATTTCCTGTGGAAGATGTTTTTTTTTTTCTTCTGAAACCATATCTTGGTGAACCAATTGTATCAGTGGGAACAGCAAAACAGAATAAGAATTCTTGTATTTTCAGTGGGATCAGCAGAACATAATAAGAATTCTTGTAATGTGTATAATGCTTTTTATTATCCCATAGTAGACAACTATTATTGTTACATCCATGTTACTATACTGCATGCCAATTATTATGCACTTTACAAGGAGTCTTATTCTTTTCTAATTTGCATGTTCTTGAATATAACTGCATTTACTTGATAATTTACTGTATGATTTATTGTGCTGCCTTTGTATGTTGAAATCTGCTGTAGACTACAGAAAATATCCAACTACTGAAGACTGTCAAACTGTATACCCTAAAAGGTGCATCATTAGAACTCTAGGTTACATGACATGGAACTGGAAAATAACTGGACAGCTCCTCAGCCTACAGTAAATACCAATACAAGTTTACTATACTTAGTAAGCATAGTTCCACTGAAGTAACTGAATTAAAATCTATTAATTTTACAATCAGAAAGCTCAGTTTGTAGGCTCATAGAGAAGTACTGGGCTAGCTGCCCTTGCTGGCCATTTTGACCATAGCCAATTTCTATTTTTGTGCTCAAAATAACCTATCCCATTTGGTTATAGACTGGCCTTACCCATCCCATGGTCAATAATTATATATTACTCCTAAAGAAAATAACTGGGATCATACCAAAGACATTTTGAGGGGACTCATGCATGGGATAAAGCATTTAGAAGCTGCATCTATCCATTAGTAGCACAGGGGGCAGTCTTGGGCTAAATTTTCCATTTCTCATCCATATACCTAAGTTGTAATTGAAAATGGACAGGGAATACATTTGTTTTATGTGAATGGGGAGTCCTTTCCTTTGCAGTGGTATCTTCTGTAAATTAGACCTGTCCCTCCAAATTATTCTGTTGATCTTGCTGAAGAAGTTTAGTCCATAGACTGTGCATTTCTGATGCCATTTGACTTGATGTTGCAGAAAATGTATTTTATTTATTTATTGACATTTGATTACCAGGGAAGTCTGACTAGGTAGGAGCCCATTTTCAGTGGACGCCTGGAGATAAAAGCTCCAAAGTATTACAAAACATTTTAAGAACAATAATTTTGCAGTCTTTAAACATTATACAAAAATTATATACACTGTAAATAATAAAATCAAATTAGACATGCATCTGTTTCTCACATTTCTATGGGGACAACTGATAAGATACAATAAAACAGAATACTTCTTTCTTTCAATGGCTAGGAGGTAATGTTTTTTGAAAGCATTCAAGTGTTTTTCTAATCTGGGAGAGGAATAAAGATAAAATAAAACAAACAACACGTGGAAGTACCATGTGTCTTAGCATGGATAAACCCTCCTTATAGGTTAATCCAAGTGTCTGATTGTGGCTGTCAGTCTGGGACAATTGTTCCTATTAGGAGGGTTTAACTTTATTTTTTGAATATTTACATAGTTCTGTGTGTTTATATTTTAGGTTTTATGGGTATTCTGTGTGTGTGTGTGTGTGTGTGTGTGTGTGTGTGTGTGTGTGTGTGTGTGTGGTTTTTTGGAGGGTTTTAACTAAAAGAAGGTTTTTGTAAGATGTTACATAGGTTCAAATGGATATGACAAGAAACAATTGTATAAAAGATTAACCTGCTAAACATTAATGTATACATGTAACACAAAAGTTGAAGCTATACATTAAAAAAAGCAATTACATCTAACAGGTGGGAATAATAACTTTCAAACATAATGACAACACTTTCTATATTATCTTTAAATGTGAATGCCCTCAGAAATATATATACAAAAAAATTTAAGTGAACTATGTGAAAAAAATGCAGAGTGCAAATCTCTATGCCAAAGGAGGCACAGTTATTTATTTATTTTTATTTATTTTACATTTGTTGACCGGGCTAGTCTAGCTGGATACATGTCCATTTTCAGTAGAGGCCCGGGGAGAAAAGCTCCACAATAAAGAGGTAGTTAAACATAACATTCAAGTATAGAGTTATAGTTATTACATTCAAAGAGGAATCAGACATATATGTTATACAATTATTTAAAAGAAGTACAATACCTATAATGAACAAGCATTAGAATTAGTTGGACAGTTGGACATTAGCACAGTTGGAAAGAAATGCATAGGAATTTGATAAAGAAAGGATTTCAGGATGGTTTATCAGCAGAATATCTGGGGCAAAGGAAAAGGGGCAGACATATTAATTGCAAGAGGAGCTCCAATAGTAACAGAAGAGGTGAAATATTAATGGTAGATTTTGTAGTACTAAGATACTACTGGCAAGGGAGAAGGATTACACTAGCATATATTTATATTTAACCTAAAACTGCTATAATGCAGCTTATGAAAACTCTGAGAAAAATAATCAGTTTTCATCAGGGAATATTACTTATAAGCGGGGACTGGAATTTAATTTGCAGCAGTGAGGCTGCATCTGGGGGCCCAGAAGGGAAATATAACAAAAGATGGTAAATTATTTGAAGAAATATATGAAAATATTTGGCATGGAAGATGTTAATTCAGTAGTAGGAGTTTGGAGTGAATTTACATATTATTCCCCAAGTTACAAAAATGGGGCTAGGCTAGACATAAGTTATATTTCACAGGAACATGTGCATTTAATTGAAAGTTTTGATACACGTCCAATAACTACTTCAAATCATGCACTAATAATAACTAAAATCAAACTGCAGGGTAATGAAATAAAAATGAGACACTGGCACTTTCCCATCTGTCTGTTAAAAAGAGGGGAATTTTAAGAATTGGTAATGGAAATTATTTGGGAGATCTTAGAGAAGACAGAAATTTATTTTGTAGATACAGTTAGGGATTGGGATAAAACCTAAGTCAAGTTTAAAAACAGGGTAACATCAAAGAGAAATATGGTTAAGAAGTAACAAGAATTATATAGAGTGACTCACAAAGGTTAAAGTATTACAGAATAGGGGGAATCTCACAGAACTAGAAGATGGGCAATTGCAGAATGCTAAACAGAAAATAACGGATTACCTTGATAATATGCATGAGTTTAGAAAGACTGCTGTTAAGTAACAGTTTTTTGATAATAACTCCAGAGCACAAAAAATGTTACCACAATGATGAAGGCAATAGAAAGTAGAAAGGGTCGTTGCCAATTTTAGGGAATGTATAACAAAGCAGATAATCAGAAATTCTGTAGAGGTATTAGAAATATTTTATTTATTTATTTATTTATTTTACATTTGCTTACCAGGAAAGTCCAACTGGGCCAGGAACCTATTTTCATCGGAGGCTCGGGGAGAAAAGCTCCAAAGGATAGAGGAAAGTTACATTATACATGAACAAGAGAATAGCAATTAATAAAGCATATATTAAATAAGTAATAAGTACTAAATAAGTACAAAGAGGTAGATACAATAATAAAATGTACTAGATAGAACAAAAATAAAAACAGTGTGGTAGATTACTTTTTTTTCTTTTTTTGGCAGGTTGGATTAAGGTAAAGAGCGAGGGTCAGGCAGAGGGTCAGAATATTTGAAGCAAGCATATGCTTAGAAGAATTGTTCAGTAGAATGGGAATAGTTAAGGGTATAGAAATACATAATGTTTCTTAGTTTGATATGTTAAAGGTTTGTGGAAAAAATTCATTGTATAGATATCTCCAGACGTGAAAAAGGAAAGGCCCTAGAGAGTGGATGAAGTTCACCTGTTAGGCAAAGAGCACAGAAATGGGAAAGAGCAAGGGGAGGTCTGGTTACAAAGAAAATATTTTCTTATTTATTTCCTTATGGTATGTTTAGAAATTTTATTAAAATCTGTATAAAGCAGTGAAATGTGAAAATCAAGAAAAGGTATAAGCGGAAATGTTTATGGAGCAATTAAATATGCCAAGGTTAGCAGTAGATGAGGCTCAATTACTAACATGTTTGGAGGAGATGCGATAAAAAGGGTGATGTTTAACCTATCTACAGGAAAATCCTCTAGAATAGATAGTATTCCTGTGGAAGTTTGGCAGCTTGGAGGGACAAAACTCATAAAGATCTAGCAGGTTTTGTTTAATAGCATTTTAAAAGGCAAAGAAGCACCGAGATCCTGGAAGAAAGTGGTGGTGGTTGTAATACTTAAAGATGGGAAAGACCCAATCAGATCTGGTTTAATATAGACCCATTTCAATTCTAAACCATGATTATAAAGTGCTTATATCTGTAATGGTAAAGAATGGCAAAGATGATGCTGAAATTGATAGATATGGATCAATGTGGTTTTGTGAAGGGCGAGCAAATATTTGATAACATTAATAGAACAATGATGATTCAGATGGAAGCAGAATGTAAGGGAAATAGTAATATTGTTGGTGGGTCTTGATGCAGAAGAAGCATTTGACAGAGTAAGCTGGGATATTTTGAGTAGGGCAATGGAAGAAATTGCATTTCCTGAAAAAATTATAGGGTTGATTAGAAGGATATTTATTTATTTTTATTTTATTTATTTATTTTACATTTGTTGACCGGGATAGACTAACTGGATTTATGTCCATTTTCAGTAGAGTGCCGGGGAGATAAGCTCCAAGAGATTACTAGACTACTAACATACAGGATCTAGTTGTTATACAGTTAAATACTACAAATTTTAAACAGTTCAGGAATCTTCACAGTTTATACAAAAGACATGTTACAAGCATTAGATAAGATATTTTAGACTTTATGTACAAGACTTCATTAGTAACTAGAAAGTAATTGTTAAACAAATGCATACTTCAAGTTTCAACAGTTCAGCAATTCTCACAGTTTAAACAATAATTGTTGCCTGCCTTAGTTAGGATGCTTTAGAATTATATGCAGAAGAATTTAACTAGGTATTTTAAATTATCTCTATTAGGATAAGACATGTTTTTGCCAAGGATAAGCCTTGATCTAAAAAGACACAGATAGAGCAGGAATTAGGTCTTAAGAGAGGGTATTTGGGATATAGTATGAGATTAGTCTGGATTTGTACAGGGACATAACCAATGCATTTTAAGATAGAGTTTCAGATTGTGTTTAAAAAGTGTAAATGAAGACAGTAATGTAAGTTCATGGGAGAGTTGGTTCCAATACTTTCCAACTGCATTTGAGAACAGAGCATCTCCTGCCATGTTATTAGATTTACATGTTGATACAAGTCCAATATCCTAGACCTGGTCATTACCAACATGGGAGATAGATGCTCCACACCAGTGTTCACCCCCTCATTGGTCAGGTCTGACCAAAAGCAAATCACCTTTGACATCCGCATCCCACCCCCACCCCCCAGTAAGGAAACCTCCTTAAAAAACTTCTCTAAAGCCAACTTCAAGTTACTGAAGTCAGAAGTGACAAACTTCACAACACCCACGCAGACGGAATCTGGAGGTTCGACTGCAGAATCCTACACTAAGACACTGTACGAGCACATCCACGCGTGCATGAATCGTGCCATCCGAAATAGAACCAAGATGCTCTTCTCCAAAAAAAGGAAGCCAATCTGGTGGTCCCCTGCTATAAACAAACTATACAACAGAAGGAAGAAACTGTTGCAAAAAAGAGGAAAATCCAAGGATACAAAAAACTCCCTCACCAGCCTCAGTAAGAAGCTGAGATCCCTCTTAAAATCCTCAAAAGCTAGTTACGAAAATAAAATTGCCAAAGATTCCAAAGACAACCACAAGGCATTCTCTAGTTATGTCAAGAATCTAAATGGCAATGCTCAGACCTGTTCTGAGTTACAACAGAATGGCATTAAATATACTGATCCCAAGGATATTGCCAGTATCCTGGCAGATCAATTTAGTGCCAACTTCACCCCACTCTCACCCCCTAAAGGGCCCATCTCAATACCAAAAGATTGCCAAATTCTGATAATCACGGCCACACAGGTAGAAACCGCACTCTCCAAAGCTAAGAATACAGCATCCATGGGACCAGATGACATCCCAGGCTGTGTACTACATGAACTACAAAATGAACTGGCACCTCACCTAAGTGTCATGTTTAATCATAGCCTCACCTCAGGCTTCGTGCTCACTGAGTGGTGCACAGCTACAGTTATCCCGCTCCACAAGGGAGGATCCACCTGGGATCCCGGGTACTACCATCCCATCAGTCTGACAAGCCTGATTTGCAAGGGCATGGAACGCATTATCATGGAACTTATAAACAAAGACATTGGCAACCTTCAAACACTAGACCCCACCCAGTTTGGGTTTGTGAAGGGCCGATCTTGTCTCCTGAATCTGATTGACTTCTTCGAATCAGTCTTCAGAGCTGTGGACAAGGGTAAGGCAGTCCACACAGCCTATCTGGACCTTGCCAAGGCCTTTGACACCATCCCCCACTCTGGAATCATAGATAAACTTACTAAGCTGGGCATAAATGCCTACGTCACTCGATGGGTTGCTAACTGGCTTACTGACAGAACCCAGACAGTAAAAGTAGC
The DNA here is from genome assembly GCF_019279795.1 of Protopterus annectens. Lineage (NCBI taxonomy): Eukaryota > Metazoa > Chordata > Ceratodontiformes > Protopteridae > Protopterus > Protopterus annectens. The sequence continues at coordinate 499,976,122 of NC_056747.1, read as the reverse complement.
CGACTCCAAATCCAGCTCCAGACAAGTGACAAGTGGAGTACCTCAGGGTTCAGTCCTGGGATCACTCTTGTTTGGCATCTACTTCTCTGAAGTACAGGCCAACACTAAGGGACTCTGGCTAACAAAGTTTGCAGATGACTGCAAACTGGGAGCCATTATTGAATCCCCAAATGATGTGGATATTCTACAAAAGGGCCTTACAGAAACAGATGTCTGGTGCCAGAGCCATGGGCTCAAGCTTAATGCCAAGAAATGTATAGTTATCCCCTTTGGAAAAAAACATGTAATCATGAATTACCACATAGATGGCAGGACACTAAACATCGAAAGTGTGATGAGACACTTAGGGGCACAGGTGGACAGTGGACTCACTTTCGATAACCACATTGCCACAACAGTCAGGAAATGTGGCACACCTCATCACTAAGGGCTTTTCATCCAGAAAAAAGGAGGTCATTGTCCCACTGTACTCATCCCTCATTAGACCCATTATAGAGTATAATGCCCCGTTTGGTATGTACCTCACAAGACATCTGCAACAGCTTGAAAGGCCACGGAAATACCTCACTAAAAGAATCACAGGCCTAAAGCAGATGCCATATACTGACCATCTAAAAAAACTGCAGCTATACTCTGTGGCATATCGTCTACTTGAGGCGATCTCTGCTTAACATACAAGGCCATGTCAAACCCTGAGCTGTTGGACATGCTCGACTTAAAGAAATCCCAATCCCTCAGAGCCACACGCTCCAGGGATCTAAACCTTGTCATCACAATGAACAAAACATGCTGGAGGGATAGGTTCCTGACCCAGAGACTCCCCATACTCTGGAATTGACTGCCCATACATATCAAGCAGAGCGCCTCTTTGGCCCTCTTCAAAAGGAACCTTGATGATTAGATGGGAGATAGGCAATTCACCCTGGGGATCATGTCAGCCGCCCTGCTAGACAGGGGCCTGGAGAAGTAAATATTGTGGGAAGAAAATCCAGGGAATTGTTATGGCTAGGCTTGCATAGGCCCTAGGGCTGATAGCCTAGTACCAACCTATGAACCTATGAGCATAAAGTTGAAAGGTTCTTATATTGGGTAATGAGACTAGCAAGTATTGGGGCATTGGTAGGTTGGAAAAGGGTTTTGTGCACAATGGTGAGTTGTTTAAAGTGAATCTGATTCAGAAGCTCTAACCAGCCTAATTGTTTCAGATTATGGCAGTGATGGGTCCTAAAGGAGGAAGCGGTAGCAAATCTGGCAATGCTATTGTAAGCATTGGCTAGCTTGTTAAGGTTATTTTTTGATAAATTAGTATATATATATATATATATATATATATATATATATATATATATATGGAAGAAGCATAAAGAAGTGTGGAGATAAGGTGGGGATAGGCAATAGTTGTTCTGGCTAGTGGGAAGAGAAAGGGCTTTATACTATACAGGGAGCCTAGTTTCCTGTTCACAGTTTTTATGGTATTGTTGATATGGGTTTCAAAGTTCAGGTTGTTGTCAAAGGTTACCCCTAGAAGTTTAGTTGTTGGATCGGGAGATATGAGTGTACCATTATTGGATAAGACTGAAAAGTTCATTGGGAGTGATTTATGGGTAGGAGTAAAGAGGAGGAGTTTTTTTTTTGGGGGGGGGGTTTCAAGAGGAGGCAGCGTTGTTGTGTCTTTCGGCTGTTCCCAGTTAGGGGTCGCCACAGCAGAACTCCGGTCCGCTAATGATTGGCAGTAGATTTTTACGTGCCGAGTTGCCAGCTCTGATGCGCAACCTTCAATGAAGGTATGCCCATTCATGCATGTCTCCACAGAGAAGACGCTCTAACTGAGAATCAAACAGGACAATGTCATACTGTGAGGCAGCAACACTACCACAGCACCACCACCGCAGTCAAGAGGAGGCAGCATTGTAGAAACCAATTTTCTGTTTTATTGAACATTGCCTGAGTTAGAGTCTGATATATGAGGGATCATCGGCAAACATTAAAGTGGGTGGGTTCCTCTATGATAAGTTCTGTTTGAATAGAGGAACGAGACAGGGTTGTTCTCTTTTCCATTTGTTATTTGCATTATATTTAGAACCACTGGCAAAGAAAATAAGAGAGCCAGAAATTCAAGGGTATAATTTTATGGTAGTCAAGAAAAGGTGGCTTTATTTGCATATGATATTATTTTATACCTCATAACACCAGAAAATGGCATTTCAGTGTTGTGGAAAATTTTGGGACAGTTTTAGGTCTTTTTGGATACAAAATTAATGAAGATAATACAAAGTCAATACCTGTATACTATGTACCCACACATGAGTTGGTTCAGTGTTACCCATATTTATGGGGACATGATAATATGAAGTATTTAGGAGTATGGATTAAAAAGGGTTTGGTTATGTTAGCTAAGGATTTGTGGGAAGAGACTAAACAAAAGATAACATAAAACCTGAGAAACTGAAAGCTCTGTTTTAAAAGTATGGATAGCAAGATAAAAAGCAGTCAAAATGTTTTTATTCCCTTTAACTTTACACACAGATCCAGCATATTTTTTATCAACCAGAAGATAAGCTGTGGATAACAATTCATAAAGAATTGAATGACTTTATCTGGGAGGGGAAGATGGCAGGAGTCAACAGGGATAAGCTTGATCCTTCCAGTTGAAGAAGATGGTTTAGGATTACCTGATTTGAAGGGGTATTTCCGAACTACACAGTTAAGGTTCATATACATAGCACAAGGCAGAAAGCTAAATTCAAAGCAGAAAAGGATGCTGATGAAACGGCATGAAGCTCAAGAAACAAGGAGAGGCTGGGATTCTTGATGTCGATCCTTAAGGAGAATAACAATGACCATACAGGATATTATATTCATAAAGTATCAGGAAGTATTCTAAGAACTAAAGCCACACAGAAATGGAAAAAGGAAATTCTGCCAATAGGGATGATTGCAGTAAGGGATATAGACAATAGGGGGCTGGAATTTACCAAAGAAAGCTGGCAAACAAATGTATTAGGAGCAAATAATTAGAGAGGGAAAGGTAATATAATGGGAAGAAGCAACACATTTATTTGGACTGCAGGGTAGTGATTGTCTTCCCTATCAAGGATTGATATCAGAGTATAGGCAATGAGAAAAGACTCCTAAGTGAAAGATCAGCACTGGTAGAGTCTTTAGTAAAATCTAGAACAGAAGCTGCTTGTAAAAAAGGGATAGTTAGTAGAACATATAAAATATTCAATGATAGCTATAAGAATCAATCAGAGGGGGTTAGAAAGGATTGGGGAGAGAGCTTGGATAAGCAATTCCCAAAGAAACAATGGAGGGTATATGTATGACTCATAAATATGCAGCAAAGTCTAGAATATTTAGAATATTTTCTTGGAACTGTTTACATAGGTAATTTTATACTCCAGGTAGACTGCAAGGACATTTTCCTCAGGTAGTTAGCAAAATACTGGATGAGAAAATTAGTATACCTAAGTAAATTATTTTTTGAACAATTATACAGAATTAGAATTGCCAAGACATTGTACAGCCTTGCTGAGTCTAATTATGGTGGATCCCCGAAAAGCAATTACTAGAAAATGGAAAGTTTAAACCAACTGTACTAGAAACAGTGAACATAGTAACAGGCATAAAACAACAGTAAATGGGATCTTTAGAAAAGGGAATACATAGAAAAGAAAAATGGGAATTGTGGGGACAACATATGCAGAATAATGTTTTTGAGAAGGAAGGAGGTTTAAAAGTAGGCAGGATTTGAATGAGTTATGTTTGACTGAAACAAAACTAGATAGATTATAGGTGATGTATAATGTTTGCAAGTAAAAGTATGTCATTTATACAAATGTATTCTCACCTTTGTCATAGGTTTATAGGATGATACTAGGCTATTGGCCTGGAGGCCCTTATAAGCCTAACCAAGAATTTTGCTCATGTTCCCACAAAGTCAGCACCTGTTTCCCTTGTCCAGCAGGGACACAGGTGGGATCCCAGGGGTGTATTTTCTGTTTCCCATCCAGTCGTCCAGGCTCCATTTAAAGAGGGCTAGAGAGGTACTATGCATGACATGGAGAGGGAGTCTGTTCCATAGATGGGGGAATCTTTGGGACAGAACTCTATCCCATTGACAAGTTCTATTAATGTCACAGACCAGGTTGAGGCCTTGCATGCTGGTTGCATCAATGGAGAGTTTGACTTACGGATATGCAGCAAGTGATAATTTAATAAAGGTGTTTCTTATTTAAGAAATACCATATTAGACAATAGGAAAACATTGGTTAGAAGAAATGCAAGTTATATGATATTGATTTAATACTCAGAGTAATTTTAGCCAGTTTATAGAGAAATTAAAGGTAATTTAGTATAATACAAACAGGAATTGCAATAAAAAGTGAGAGAAGTTCAGGCTTCTTGTACATTTAGAGAGAAATCAAGGGGAAAGAAATTGATGGAAGTAAGGAAGTGAATGACGAAGGGAAATTAAGGAGATGCACAGTATAAATAGGTATTTGTTCATATTTAGGGATCTAGTTTATCCTGGTGTTGAGCAAGAAATCTTTCAGAATTGTTTTAAAGGATGGGAGGGAGGGTACTGACCTGATGGATAAAGATAAGGAGTTCTAGACTTAGCAACATGGTATGAGGCAGACAGTGCCCAGCAGATGTGATAGGTTTGTGGACAGACAGGAGTTTCTGGTTTTTTGGATAATAATGACCAACTAGGAACGTAGAATGTTATTTTGTGCTGGACAAGCAGATGGATTTTGGATAATTTTATGGGAGGTAAGAATCTGTGTATAAGTTAGCTGATGAAGTGGTTCTAACCAGTTTAGACTTTTTAGTGCTGTATAGTGCTGGATTCTGAAAGGGGTATTTGCTGCATATTTAGTAACTTTGTTATAGCACTGTTTGTTTTGATTTTTGTGACCCTGAAGGTTAGTAAGGATGGGAGCACCATGAAGAAGTGTGGGGAGGAGATAACTAGTGGTAAGTGTAGCTGTATAAAGCATCCCTAGTTTTTGATGAGTTTTTCTTATGCAGTTTTGTATATGCAGGTCAGATTTAAGATTATCATTCACTAACATCTATAATAGTTTGCTTTGAGAAGTGACTTCACTGGTTGTATTATCAAGAGAAACCGGACTTTGAATTTAGTTTTTTTCATGGGAGACTGATTTGGGGAGGAAGAAGTCATTTGTTTTTTTAGGGTTGAGCATGAGTTGTGTGTTGTTACAAAGCCGTGTTTCAGTTGCTGTTAAATCTCCCTGAGTAATTTTTTGAAGGTGTGCCACATTGTCAAATGTGCAAATGAGTGTGGCATTATCTATATGCTGTATCAAGGAGGTCTGATGTGTGGAGGGTGTTGGTGAGAATGTTAACTCAGAGGGTTACACTGATGATGAGTGGGAGATATGAAGAGAGGGTGGACTGCCATTTAATGACTGATACCTATTACATAGGTAGCTTTTAAACCATAGAAGGTTGGGTTGAGAGAGACCCAATGAGAACTTTTGAAGTAGACATTTGCTGTGACAAACTGTGTTGAAGGCTTTAGACAAGTCTAGAAATAAGGAGGAGACTAGTTTGCCATTATCTTTAGCTTTACTGACAGTGTCTCTATAGGGTAAAAGTGGAGCATTAGTAATATGGGAAGGGCAGAAGCCCCGTTGAATGGGGAATAAGAGTTCTTCCTGCAGGAGGTAGTTTAGCACTTGTTTTTTAAAACATTTTTCAAGTACTTTGGAGACAGAAGGTAAAGTTGCTGTAGGTCTAAAGTTAGTAATGTCTGTTGAATTCCCTCCTTTGTGCAGAGGGATAATGTGTGTCTTTTTCTAGATAGAGGGAATATGGGATTCCTGGACTGACCTACTTATAAGGATTGAGCAAGGTAGACAATGCTATTGGCTGTTGTTTCAAGGCATTTGTTTGGAAGGTCACCAACTGAAATATGAAATGGTTTGAGTTTGTATGAACCCATCAGTAATGGGTCAGGGATGCCTTGTATGCCAGGCACAGGTCACCTCTTAGCATTCTGTAGGATACCGAGTATAGTGACAGGGCTCTGAGTCAATCCACAAAGGACATGCTGTTTAGGCCTTGTATACTTTTAGTGAAGTATCTGTATGGGCATTCCAGTTACTGCATGTGTTTGGACAGCCACATGCCAAAGGGGATATTATATTCAATGACTAGCCTAATGAGGGCAGAGTAAAGCGGTGCAATGACATCCCTAAATCTAGACACAATCTCTTTGTTTATAAGCTGTACAATATAAAAGGTCTTTCTTACAGCAGTAGACACATGTTGGTCAAAAGTTAGGTCACTGTCCAAATAAGTTCCAAAATCCCAAACAGCTGGGTCAAACTTTATGGTGTATTGTCAGTGTGGTAAATCCATGGAGCAGATGACCTCCCAAAGGATATAAAAATCCAGTTTTGGCGTTTAGTTTCAGACCATGATTTTGACACCAGTTATTTATTTGAGACAAGCCTTCTTGCAGGATGATGTAGTCATTTGGGGATTCAGTGACTGCTCCTAGCTTGCAGTCATCTGCAAACTTAGTCAGCCAGAACCTTCCGGTATTGATGTTTACTTCAGAAAAAAGGATGCTAAACAGGAGAGGTCTCAGCACAGATTCCTGGGGACTCCACTGGTGATTGGTATCTTAGTGGAAGTAACTTCCCTTATATTGATTATCTGCATCCTGTCTGCGAGCCAGTTGGCAGTCCAGCAGGTGACATAGGAATTTATTTAACATTCATTTACTGGGAAGGTTTGACTTAGAAAAAAGCCAATTTTCAATGGAGGCCTGGGGTGAAATGCTCCAGATGCATGTCTTTGTATTGTGGAAGGAAACCGGAGCACCTGGAGGAAACCCACACGCACACAGGGAAGACATGCACAGAAGGCACCCCAGCCAAGAATCAAACAGGAGAATCTCTTGCTGTGAGGCAACAATGCAACTGCTGCACCACTGCACCATCCAAGTTTATTCCCAGTTTATTTAGCCTTTCTCCTATGCCTGAGTGTGTAATTTTGTAAAGAGCTTTGTCCAGGTCTAGGTATGTGGTGTGTGCTGTTTTGCCTTCATCCATTGTTTTGATGACCTGGTTGAATAAGCATGACCTGCCCTTAACAAATCTAGACTGAGATGGGTCTAGTGTATGGAGGTTTCCTATGTCCTGTTTGATTAATTCCATGGTAAGTCTTTCCATGGCTTTTACATATGAACCTGGTCAGACTAATGGGTCTGTGGAAGATCCTCCCTTATGCAGGGGAATGACTGTAGGTATTATCCATTTGCTTGGTACAAATGCAGGTGGCTTAAATTGAGCAGTGTTTTTATGGGTATGGCTAGATCATGATTCATGCTATTTAAGATGCATCCACGGATAGTGTCAGGACCCATCAATGTAGTATTTTTAGCTTTTGCTAGCACTTTTAGGACTTGGTCTTGTGTGATAGCTGGAGATGAGCCCATTTCAGGTATATCATGATGGAAAGACATAGGGCAAAACAGTCTTAAGTTGTTTGTTTATTTCAGTGACAAGGACTCTAACATCCTGGAAATTATTCTTACTTTTGTTCAAAATTCTTTTCCTTTGTTGCAAAGCTTGTTGATACTTACATAATAAGAGCATAATTACAGCAAAAAAAGAAACGGTAACAAAAAAAATGCACATGTTCTTTAAGTAAAGGTCATAGAGTGTGTTCCTTTGGTATGGAAATGGCTATTGTTAGGCCCACCATAAAGGGAGCCCTGCCTCAGATCCTAGAAAGTATAGATCCATCAACCTAACAAGCATAATTTGTAAATCCTCAGAAAGCAAAAAAAGTGATTATTGGCATTCCTCAGAGTTCATTACTGGAACTTCTTCTGTTTGGCATCTACTACTTACATCTCCAAAACTTTATCTCAGTCAATGGCAAACTAAATTTACTTAAAACTGCAAATTTGCTGTTGATATTTGTTTAGCATTTGATATCATGTCAGTAGTGCAAGGGCTAAACCATGCCAATCACTGGTGTACTAGAAACTGGGTTATATTAAATATAGTGATGTAAAGCACGGTCAACTTTGGAGAACAAATCTTGTTGGTAGTTTACAGCATGGACAGCAGCCCTCTCTAGACTGATAAACTCATCAGAGATCTCAGCACCTTTGTATAAAGCCCTCTATCCTTTGACCACGACATAGCTACAATAGTCAGGACTTTCTTCTATGTAGGCCAAATAAATTAAGTTTATCTCACTGAGGGGAAAAAGTTTTTATTATCATTATGTACTCTGCCCTGGTCAAACCAATTGTAGGATATAATGTCCCTTTTAATATGTACTTGTCCATGCACATCACACTGCTAGAAAGACCCCAGAAATTCCTAAATAAAAAGATCACCTGACTAAAGTTTGTATGCTGTGAAGACAGTCTTGAAAGTCTGCCTCTATACTTTTCCTCATAGAACGTCCTGCATAGTAATTTATGTGTGGTGCTTTGTGTTGTTTAGAACCCAACCATCTTTTATCTCCTATACTTCCACAAAACAAACAGGTCCAAAAACTTGAATTTTCAAAAACAAATAAGGCATGTTGGAGGAACTGATTTATAACTTATTGATTCCTCCATCTCTGACATAATCTTCCATTATATTTAAAACCACTTTCTGTAAAAGATTGATTCCTGTAAGGTCATCTCAGGCCTGGCTTGTTTAACCCTCTTGTAGGTAGAAGGTAGCCTTTGAGGAGGGATTCTGACAGGGTTGCTTATAGAACACAGATGGCCTTTGCATTGCAAACTCTTTGAATCTAAGAATATCATTAAAAAATGATCTTATGCACGCATACATACATACATTTTAGGGATCATTTAACATATCTGCTGGTTTAATTTCTCCAAGTCTTTTGGCTTTCTAATACCTTGATGAGAATGGACCCCATTCCTAAGTCAAAGTATGATTAAAGTTTGTGAAATTAGTATTGTTTCTGACCTTGATGTTAGCCAAAATTGCTGTTCGCAGCGCCTTCAATGTGCCCAGAATTGACTCCATCTGTACTTCGTATGGAATTACATATATCGGTAGCATATCTAAATATAACTGTAAATTTTTCTTTATGAGACCCAGTGATCCTACTGCTATTGGAACTGTCTGGGTATCCTCCTTCCACATTGCATTGCAGTAGTATATCTGAATATCTGTTGTCTCATGTTCCTCAGTCATGCTGCTGTGTGTTTGACTACCAATTCACGGTGTTGATCTTTATTCAGTTCCCCTTCCTTTTCATGACTGTGATGTCAATGGTAGTATAATGGCTAACAGTAGTTATTTCTAAGGTTGAAATTATGTTAAATTCATTCAAACGTATTTGCCGTAGACTTCACTGTACAATTCAATGGTCATCAACTAATTGGCTCATTAAGAAGTTATAGTTCTGAGAATTTTAGTAAAGCACATTCTTTTTATATATTTTTTTAATTTAGCAGTAGAGCAAAAAAGAGAGAGAAAGAGAAACTATGACTCCATCTCTCTTAAATCGTGTGAAGAACAAGTGTATAATTCTACCTTCTGCCTACAGTTAAAATTATATGGACAGGAGCTGTGGATTATAACTTCTGCATCTCTCACATCAATATTTAAAGTGACACAGAATTAGCAATATGGGGTTTGACTACCTTCACTGGAACCAACTGGAATGTGAAGGGTAGTTGGTCTATAAAGAATGTGTGGTGAATATACACTTCTGCCTTGTGTAAAAGCCAATGTGCCATGGTCACTTAAGTTCCACACTGCAGAGCTAAAGACCAGAGTTAGAAATCGCAGGTTTCCCACCTCAAACTGAGCCTAGTGTCTAATAGTTGAAATTAGAATTATTTTGTGCAGACACACACACACACACACACACACACACACACACACACACACACACACACACACACACACACACACACACACAAATTGCTTAAGCTTCAAACAAAAATCTCACTGCCCTAGAAACTACTACCAACAAAATATGTCACTTTATATTATTAGCACCTAGATCCAAACACCACAACCTGGTTATTAAAAAGGTGAGTGACTCTCCATTCAACACAGGGCTTGGTTGCTCTTCAATCCTCTTGTATTAAAACTGCTGAACCAAAACACCTGTGTCTGTCTTCTTGTAAGATTTACTGCAAGAGAGAGAGAAAGAATGTACAACCTTAGGTGCCAGCCTAACTAAGCTCCATCCCTTTAACCAAAAATACAGCATGCACAGATTATCTATTCTGGGCCTCAGAGTTTGGTAGTACATGCCCCTATCCATTAGAAACTCTTCCAACCTGCTACAATCCAAGAAGCTGTTCAAGCTCCACCTGACTAGTGTCATTGTTTCACTAGCAATAATATACTAATATAACTAATAATAATATAACTAACAATAATATAATTTCAGCCACCAATGATATATCTGTTTCAAAGTTTTACCACAATTATATTTTATATACTGTTTAGCAGACAATGTAAACAAATAAAATGGTTTAACTCTTGTGCAATGCCTTTGTATTTATTTTGCTGCAGTATATTATATATACTGTACCTTTGAATGAGACTCTCTTGTGCTTTACTGGGCTGAACCTGAATATGTCCTTTTGGATCAGTTATCTACCCCAGTCAACAAGTTTATATAATAGGGCACCACAGTGACACAGTGGTTAGGGTTGTCACCACACAGCAAGAAGTCCCCAGTTTGATTCGTGGATGGGTTGCCTTCTGTGTGGAATCTGCATCTCCTCCCTGTCTTCGTGTAGGTTTCCTCTGGGTGATCTTTTTTTCTCTCACATTCCAAAGACATGCAGTAAGTGGACTGGACACTTTGAAATGGGGATAGGTGTGAGTGTGTATTGTAGAAGTACCATGGCAGGGCTAGCCACCTGGCAGTGTAAATCTTGCCTGTAGATGATTGTCACTAGTGAAGTAACACCCCAACACCATGTACAAAAATGGGAAAAAGGGGGGTTGTGGATGGATATGTATATATATATATATATATATATATATATATATATATATATATATATATATATGTGTGTGTGTGTGTGTACATATATATATATATATATATATGTGTGTGTGTATATGTATATATACATATATATATATATATATATATATATATATATATATATACATACATAGATATGTGCATGTAAGTCAAAAAGTAGAATCGCATATGGTACAAAGTTTTTTCTGACTCATAAATGGTTGAATTTAGTTTTATATAGTGTAGGTAAACAGGAGTGTGCAGGAAAATTAATGTTTGAATGAAAAAGTGGTGATTGTACAGATGTCCAAGACTATGTTACAACAGTTTGTGTGAGTATGCAAGTTTATGCAGGCTAGGGTTAGAATAAGGATTAGGTAAGGGGAAAAAGTCAGTGTTGTACATATTCTGTATTGTCTGTATTCTGTGTCACATTTAGATTGCAAAATTTTAACTTAAAATAATAAATAAAGCATTTATTTTCCAAGTAAATACATAAATGGTAAGATACTTACACAAGAGATTGAAAATAAAACTTACAAAATGACAGATAATGGTCATAACGAAGACTGATATCTAAACAAGAAACTGTTTTTGCGAAAAGACTTACTGAACCCATATTGCTCATTAATTCCAAATGAAAAATATTCACAGTCCTTACAGTGTTTAAAGACAGTATAGTTGAATTCTGTCTTCAGTATGTCATGCAGCAGTAACTCCTGTAGGGTCTGCATTTCTTTAACTGTTACTGAAGTTAAGATAGTCCTTCTATTTATGTGTCTAAACAGGATTTCCTGTGGTTTTAGTTTAAATTTAGGAGATGCTTTTCACGCTGTGTGTCCTGGGAGAATGGTAGGATTTACCAAGTCAGAGTCCAAATAATGAAATTACTATGTGACATCAGTCTCAACAAAATGTATTTACCTTGCAATAGTGCACACATCTGTACAGTTAAGCGGAGTTTGAATTCATTCTTAACTGTAATAAACAGCAGCAAAGGCCTACTTATATATGATTTTACAAATTTTGTTTTAACATGGTATACCTTAGTGTTAAAAGTATCATTTTTCACATTTATCTTAATTTGGCACAGCTTTTATAGAGATTTTTATGCATTTTTCTTAGAAAGAACACAAGATTTTCAAACATTATTATAGATCTTCACACAACCACAACCCAGTCTGAGCACTGAATTATATTGTGAATGCCCCCAAAGAACAATGGTAGAGGACATTTATCAAAGGGATTCATGAATTGCCTTTTAAGCCCAAAGACGAAGGCTGCTACATGCCCTAAACATCTACTACTTGGTAAAAACAACAGACAAAAGAAACTTGACTGACACCTTCAAGTACATACATGAATTGGGATTAGGGCATTTCAGTTGTTTCTCAGAAGGCACAATGACACAAGATGCTAATGCTGGAAGGATGGTGACCATTAGGAAATGGAACACACATAACTTTGAATTTAGGATGTTGTTTCCTTATGATTTTTTTTCAAAACCAAGTGGCCATAGCTGAGACTTTGGGCTAGATTCCTGAGTGCCTACACTAAGTGTACATGATCTGTATTCATGAACATACCTACCACATTTTTTGTGCTGTCTATTCACTCAGAAAGATTACACTAAGTGTACACAAAGTCTACACTTTGTAGTAACCTTTATGAATCCTCATTGATAGTTAAGGCCGTAAGAAAACTAAAATTGGTTGGAAGAAGGTGGGTGTTATGCCTATGTTGTCTGTTCACTTAGAATGGTGCATAGTTAGTGCAGGGACTCATGAATCTGGCCCTTTGTCATTTTTTTTAAATGGAATGGGCAAGTGAGCTTAGTTGAGAAATTGGGGATGTATTTATTTTTTCTGTCACACTGATAGTATGTAGACTAGATTCATCCTTCAGCAAGTGTGCATCTTTATCCCCTAAAAGTACTGTTTAAACAGGTGGAAAAGAATACAGGGCCTGTTTCCAATGGCAATGTATATAAATGCATATTTAATCTCCATGTGTACATTTGTCCATATGACAGCCTCACTCTGGGCCATTGATCAAGGAGCCTGAATCCTCACCACTGACACTGGAGAGGATCGTTCACTTGGAATATGAATGGATACACTCAGTATTTCCAGATGCTGACCTGTCTTAATCAAGCACAATTTCCCTTAAGAGCACACAGGGGAACACAGTCAGCCTAGTGTCTGTATTTCTTTATATCTGTCTCCTTCCAAGGCCCCAGTAAGGGGCACCATAGCACAGCTATAGGGTTAAGTCCTCAGCTGAGTGTCCAAACCAAGTCCTCCAGCATCTTCTCTGTGAAACCAGTGCTTCATGTCCCTGTTCCACAGTGCAGACACACACACACACACACACACACACACACACACACACACACACACACACACACACACACACACACACACCTACACAAAGCCACACACACATCTGTGAAAATCTGGCACAGAGTTACCCTCTGTGCCACCTTCTGCCAGACTTTAAGGTAGTTACCACTGCCAACAGACACTACAAAACCAGCTACCTAAGCCTCTTACAAGGGTACCCAGTTATACTGAGTGAAGTTAATATTAATACAAATGATAATGTTGACCAAACAGCCAGGCTACAGGAGTGGCCACAGTGTCACCAATAGATATAAGTACTCTTAAAATCTAAAGCATCCTCTGTAGAACCAGCCATAATGAAAAATTTAAATATATTTAATAATAAATAATAAAAGAACATGAAAATATGAAATATCTATTTACAGTAAACACCCGAGTTTCAGTCACAGGAAATATTAAAGCTGGAAAGATTCACATAATTACAGAAAAATAATACTTAACTATTCTCACCATATTTTCCTAACTGATCTAGAGATTTACTGTTCCTACTTACTTAATAGAGGAAGGCAAGATGAAGTAGGTGAGGGATCCTTCCATGTCAGGTTCCAAGAAACAGACTTCCCTAAGACTTCTGTCTCACCTAATATTAAAACAGTATTTCTGACAGAATGATATCACATACATCTGGTCATCTGATGTCTGGTTCCCATGCAACCCCCATTGCTAGAAACTGCCAGGATTTAGCACCTACATGTCAATATTACAAATGCAAGAGTATTACTCAGATTTGGTGTAGCTTCTGGAAGTCATAAAAATTACAAACTTGTACTCCTACAGAGACTAACAAACCATGCTTCTTACAGGTTTTGCATTTCTGGCTTCATTCAAAACTATGAGATAACATCTTTATGGCCTAGGCCCAGTAATTACATTTTTTACTTTGTTCTAAAATTAGCTGGAGCTAAGCTTAACCTCTTCTATTCCAGTGTTCTCTGTTAACAAACACACACACACACACACACACATATAAATATATATATATATATATATATATATATATATATATATATATATATATATAAAATTCAGATTTAATGCAGTCAGCCAGCACCCACTGTTGGTAAATTTTTAACACAAGCAATTGTGCAAATCCATTTTCAACACAAGCATCTGTACAAGCAGTTTGATATTCAAATAACATATAATTCTTTACTAAATTCCAGCTACCTCTGCTGGCATACATTACACATCCACTGTCCTACTTCTCCTGGCATAGCTGGCAGTACATCACATCATCATAGTCCAAATATGCTTTTCAGCCTTAAAGACCGCAGCGTGGTTGTTCAGTTTCTATTTTTAGGTGGACATTCACAGGACAAGTTGGCACTATAAATTACAGTGCACATTTCTAATCTTTTTAGTGCTGTGATTGTGGTTCTTGTGGATATTCATTTTTGTTTAGGAGTCACAGTAACTGATTATATCAAATAAAAAAATGAGTACCCCATGTTAACTATGCTTTGCTGAATCATATAGATTTACTACAGAGGATCATCTTCTACAACAATAAACAGAAAATTGTTACCACAACCTCTAAAAGTGAAAACATAACAAACTTAAACAAGTGACCCAGAAAAGTTGCGAAAAACACACTTTCTACTGGGGACAAACTCCCCTTTCACCCCTTCACCCTCCTGAGTTGGAGGCAAACCCAAACATTCCCAATATATATATATATATGTATATATATACTCTCAAGTTTCACTAACTCAGAGTAGAAGGGAAAATGTTAAAAAGAAATGAGAACTTCACCAAATCCCTCTTCTCTGAGTAGTAATACACAACTTTGTGTAACAGTGGTATTTTTGCTTTGGTGTTCTGATTGTCACTGAAGAATATGGACATTTAAAAGCATGCTGATAAAACACAACTTAGCTGAATTTCCCTCTTATCTCAGAATCACTTACATTACTTGGAGGGTATGAGGTTATCCCATTGAACTGGGAGGCAGGGAATCCCTCAGTACAACAACTTAAGGAATACAGGCTTCTTTGAATTTTTTTTATGTGATTTTTGTTGATTGTACTGGGTCTATATATTTTCAGAAGACATATTTGCACTTAATAGGCACATCTTATAGAAAGCTTGTAAGGGACCATGTCCTATTCCTGCCTGAGCAGCTTGGGTATGAAGCAAAGTCTGATATCTGAGGTGATATGCTGACATTACAGTTTTTGGAGGATGGCATTATCATTGCACTAAAAAATCTGCCCTTGTGGTGTATCAAAAAAACTTGTATAATATGTGTCTCAGTTTCTACATTCATGGATAGGTGGCTATGCTACTCTTATACATTTTAATGGAAAACTGGAATAGGAACTGGTATCATAAAAAGTTCATCTTTCAGTTCTTTTGTATAAGAATTGCTCTATTTTTTATTTTTCAAAATGACAATTCAGACTTATTAGCTCTGAGGTAGAATTAATTACATGAGATCTATAGGTTGCTGGTACAATTTTATGATAGTGTAAGCATGCGGTAATCTTTTAAAATAAATGTATAAAAATTAAATATAACATGTCGCGTATATTATTGTTACACTATGCATGAACCATTTATTGCCTGCAGTTTTTGTACTATATATGAAGCATTTGATAAAATAGATTTTCTGTATGTTTTATCAGGTATCCTGGCATATCCTAGCATACAGCCATATTAGTAATAATGGACAACTAAGTAGCTTGTTTACACCTGGAGCGCCACAGAGTTTGCTTCCTACAGGTAAACAATACAAACATTTGATTGTTTTATTTATGGTACCAGTAGTTGACATAATAGTCTCATTGATAAAAGCACATTTTATTCAGTATTTGTATCATTAAAAAATAAAACAATTTGTAAAAAGTACAATTGACCTGTCATCTATTAGTAGTTTAACAAGCTGAGACTACTACGTCAGAAAGTATTCTTTTTCTCTGAGAGGCTTTTAACCCTGCAGAGTGTATAAGTGATACCACTACTAGCTGAAAAGATCGCATGACTACAATGTTCACTAGTGTGTTTCATCTGACTCTTAATCATTTATGGATAATAAGAGAATTTGTCAGTTGTCTATGTGGTCCATTTTCTTTGCCTTTCATGTCTTTTCATTTTATGCTTTTCTCTTGATGGGAATTTCTTGGCATCCATTTCTCATACAAATAATAAGCCAGTTAGGATCAAGACCCAATCATAATCCTCTATATATACATTTTCTTCAAAATTTTCTTTATCTTGGCTCATACTGTTTGATTTGTCTGTCCAATTTATGTCAGTTTTCAAAGTTATAGTTTGACCTCGTTTTAATTTTTTATATATTATTTTTGTTTCTAACCTTAATCGTTTATTATGAAAATATATCCTTTTGACTTCCTGTGCATCAATTCTGATATTAAACATTTTTTTTTAATTTTTTTTTCATTCAAGAAATTTCTCTTTCAAAACTTGCCACATTCCTTCTGTAGTTTTTCCAATGAATGCCTCACTCCAATTAGCTTTACATAGTGACTGTTTTGCTTCTATATAGTCTGCTATTAGTCTTCTATGCATTGGTTTAGATTTCATTTTTGGCAGAATTATCAAGTAGCAATTTAATGTTTATAACCCCTTGATCACTGCACATTAACAGCGGCAAAAATTGACATGAAGTAACAGTCATTTCCTTAAGAACACAAACAATGTCTAGTAAGTCCCATTCCCTGGTAGGCTTTTTAACAATCTGAAACAATTCTTTTTCTTGAACATATGTTGTAAATAATTTCCTTATTAGTATTGTTGAATCAATATTACACTCACTTTCTGGTAAATTTAAATCCCCAGGCATTATTTTATAAATTTAAATCCCCAGCCATTATTATTTCCTTTCTATATTTTATGCAAGACATTTATGAATTCATCCCGGTCATCAGCACTTGACTTCGGTCGTCTATGTGCTCCAACAATTGTTACATGTTCCAGTGTTGTCATTATTGTTACAGTTACACAGTCTAAAGTATTGTTGTTATCACTGAACATTTAAAAATCACAGATCTCATAACAATCTTTAATCTCTATCATAACACCCCCACGTGATTTTTTTTGTTAGAATTTCTGTTAAAGTAAACACATTTATATTCTAACAAAACTGGTTTCCATTCACTGCTCTTTAACCAAGTTTCACAAAAAATAACAGCATCAACCTTATGTGATTGCAGCAAATTTTCCAATAAAATACTTTATTACTAATTCTCCAAGCATTAACAACCATCACAGATGCATCAAATTTTGCGATCTGTGAACTGTTAATTTTTTGTGTTGGCAAAAATTCTGTCTTGTGTCATTGAAATATTGCAATATATGTGCTGCAAAAATTATTTTTCCTTGTCTTGATTTTTGCATGCCATCCTGTCTAAACATGTGCCTGACATTTGGCTTGGATGTTTTACATATTTCCATTTTTTTAAATAGACCATTTTTTCATACAGGTATTTACCATGAAGTTATTTCATTCACACTGACCTGAATCTCCTTGGTATATATGATTTGTCAAAAATACGTCGTAACACCTGTACAAGTTATTCCAGCTAAGATACTAGTTCCCTGCTAACAGTCAGAGAGTCCTTGCAGGCAAGATCATTTGTGCCAACATAAATAAAAACAGATCCATACTTCTTTATGTTAAGGCATTCTAAGGCTTTTCTCACATCCTGTATTTTGCCCCTACCAGGTATAAAACTATTCAATGTTCATTATCCTCTCTAAAAATTTAAATATCAGTTAAACTAATAAGTGAATTTCCAATTGCAAGTATATCATTTTTGACAAGATCTGAAGACTCTGCCACTTCTAATTCAGTAATAGCTGCTCTGTTAGTTGTTACAAAGGAATGAATTTATTTAGGATTTATTTTTTGTACTAAATTTTCTTAAATAATATGTATCGTTTTTAGCCCAACAAAATGTAGTATTATATATTGTTATTCAACTTTTATTTTTAATTTTAGATGTTTTTCTCACTTGACACATAAGCCTGAAGAAGTTGTAATAGACAAAGGTGATCTATGTTAAAATGTTTCTGAATGTTGGTAGAAAAGATTTCTAAGGAATTTTGAAGACTTATGTTAACTTTTTCTTTTTTGATACTACAGTGAAATGCTTTTAGCAAACTTTAACAATTATTAATGTATAATTGTTAGTTTAACTTTTAGTTTAGTTTAACATATCCTGGAATGACAGTGTCAAATATCACACTGGTATATGGGGGAAGTACTATTTAGCAATAAACATGCTAATTGTCTTTTACAACACAGATACCCAAGTAAATCACTCCCATGCTTTTAAACAGGTGTATAAATTGAATGGTGAATTTCTACACTCTATTCTGTTTTTTCAACTATTATTTGGATTGCTTGTTTGTGTGTTTTCAATACAGAACATTTGATTTGAACTAGATTGTGTTTCCCTACTTTAATTAGTGGATTTATACTTTGGTAAGTTTTACAGAATGTATTTCTGCCACCTGTTATTAGGTGGGATATTCACAGTATGTTATTAGATGCCTGAACTCTAGGGAATCTTAGACCTTCCACACAGAGACGTTTCCTCATTATTTATTTTTTTGGACTTAGTATACTGACACGCTGGATTTGTGAGACTTCGAGGGACACCACGGAGACTGTTTTTTCTGTTTGTGCATTGCATAACAAAACAGTGTCCTTTTTAGTATATATTAATTTTGCATTATAGATGTTTTCTTCCTTGTATATGCTGTAAATTTCTTCCTTCCATTCTTTTTTAATTTCTTTTAAATGCTCTGAATCCTCAGATTGCTGAATACTTGTATCCTGAATTCCAAAGTTGCTTTTTGTTGCAGTATCATATTTAATACGGACTTGATGATCTTTACTGAGAATAGACAGTTTGTTTGTGTCTTTCGGCTTTTCCCGGTTAGGGGTCACCACAGTGGAACTCCGGTCCGCTAATGATTGGTAGTTGATTTTTATGTGCCGAGTTACCAGCCCTGATGCACAACCTTCAATGAAGGTACACCCATGCATGCATGTCTGCACGCAGAAGACGTTCTAGCTGAGAATCGAACCGGACAGCATCTTACTATGAGGCGACAACGCTACCGCAGCACCACCACCGCGGATACTGAGAAAGAGGACTCCCCTCCCCTTGACCTGATCTTATCTTGTATAAACCTCACTCCCCTTCTCCAATTTAATTTAATCTAATAGACAGTAATTTTATTTATCTCATCAACAGAGTCGTTAATATATGTAACAATTGTTTCAGAATCTGTGCCTGTTTCACAAGTGTAATTATCATCATTAAGTCTGGATTTACTACTAATAAATTGATCATGCTTAGCAGACTAATTTGTCACTGAACTGTGCCTTTAAGTTAGTTAAGGTTGAGAAGTTGGGGGGCTTGGGGAGATTTGGGTGAGGCCATAAGGTAGGTGGAGAAGGGGAGTGAGGTTTGTACAAGATAAGATCCAGTCAAGGGGAGGGGATTCCTCTTTGCTATTACAGATTGTCTTGTATAGTTCATTCTGTAGAGTCCAAGTGATTACTGATCTTAATATGTTTTCTGGGCAAGGGGACTTAGGTCAATTTTTGTTACATGCTGACTAGTGCATGATCTGACTTTGGGAGATAGGTGCAGCAGAGTTTGCTTGGGGCTGAAAGTACAGGAGACCACTTAACTGAGGGGGCTGAGTCACTACAGAGGGGCTTAGAGACATCAAGGGTTGAGATAGTGTTGGTAGAGAACAGGGTTTTTAGCATTATTGCCAGATCCCAGGGTGTTAGACATAGGGAGCCAGGTAGCAGAAGTCAGTTTGGAAGTGGAACTACATTCAGTTCTGATAAGTGGGGCAGTTGGTAAAGCAGTCTTCATTGCAGCACACATCCCATTGATTGTAAAGAAGAAGATTTGGCAGGGGGATTTTGACCTCGTGAATTCCAGTGTTGTTTGACTGATAGTAGAGGTGGAATCACATGGGGTTAAGGATCTCAAAGCAACCCTGGCTGCACTGGGGAAGAGATGGTGCTGGGAGGTATCAGCTGAAGACTTGGGATAACTGGATTTGTGGGTGTATTTATTTCATGGCCATTATAGTTGAAAGGAGCCCCAACAGGTTTCACTGCTATCTTATTTTTTAACTGTGAGGGGAGGCACAGAGGCTTGGATTGGGTGATGCCAGGCTATGGTATGATTACTGTTTTCATAAGTTCAAGGCAGTGGATTAGTCCTTGGTATGGGAGCATAGTCATCCTGATACTTGGGTGGGAACCATGTTGGATAGGTTGGCAGTGCAGTTAAGGAACATTTGAAGGGAATAGGGAACAAGGTAAAAAACATGTTAGGCTTTCAATGTGGCAACGTGTTTGTGGGCCATGTATAGAATCCTGCATGTGTGTTCTTATTGATCAAGCCAGCATCCAACTGTTAAATGCTGGAGAAGGATGGATTGGGTGGGATGATAACTGAGGGCATTATGGCAAGGCAAGATGTGGAAATGGGTATAAGAGAAAAGGGGGATAGAGGGATTTGGGAGGGTCTCAGCATTTAGGTTATTACTGGTGGGGAAGTGTAATTGGCCTAATTTAGACATACACCTTAATGGTAACTTTTACTTCAACGAGTCTATGCCTCTGAGCTGTGTAGTCATCATGTGTCCCACTTTTGAAAAGTTCAGCACATCTTTGCACTGGATGTGGCAGCAGAGGTAAGATGGAATAGATGCAGTGCATAACATTAATGACTGTTTTTGTTGCTTAGAGAAGGAAAGTAAATGGTGGTCAGGGAAATGAGGTTGTTTGAGCAAGTTTGTGCATAGCTTGGAGTGCCATCGGCTAAGGACAAAGTTGATGGACTGGCTAAGACATTAACCTTTTTAGGTTTAGGGCTGGACTCTAACCTGGAAATATTCAATCTGCTACAGGATAAGGTGGAGAAGATGAAAGGTAAGGTGGAGTTCATGCTGGAATGGGAAAAGATGAAGATTAAGAAGGTGATGGAAGTTTTAGGGCTCCTTAATTTGCATGATGAGCAGTAGGGCCTGTTCCAACATTTATGAGAGCTGGGGGCAATTTGTTGCAGGTAATGAAACAGAGGCACCATCGGTAAGGTAGGGCAGGCAGCTCAAAGAAGACATGTCTATTTAGCTGGAATTTCTCCAGCACTTTAATGGAGTGTCTTTTTGACAAGACAGTTAGATTGTCTCACTGGACATTGACCTGTTTATGGATACAGCAGATGGGCTGAGTACAGGAGTGTATTTTGGTGGCAGGTGGTTGGCCAAAGCATGGCCAGAGGGATTGACCAGAGGGCATCAACAGGATATCACTTTCTTGGAATTGAGGACCAGTTTTAGCATCAGTGGTAGTATTGGGGAAGGACTTTCAAAACAAGAGGATGATACTTCATTCATATAACTTGGCAGTTGTTCAAGGTTTGTCTAAGACAATGGTGAAATCTAGACGGGTTTGAGGTTTACTCAGGAAGTTTGTTTGCATTGTTTAAATATTAATCTTTCTTTTTCAGCTCAATATATTCCTGGCAATTGCAGTGTTTGGCTGATAATGTATCCTGCTTTCAGTTTTGCAGGTTTTGGCAGCTTGCACCCGAAGCCGGGGTCGGCTGCAGTATTCTCCCCAAGAAGGTGTAGAGACTGATTAAGTATTGCAGGTTGACTGGTTTAACTATGATGGTCTGAGACTACTAGGAATGCATATGGTAAAGCTTTGATGATTTATAAGCAGTTTGTGAGATTTTTGGTGGAGAGAAGGAGGGCTGGTGAGGCAGTCATGACAGCCATAGTACACCTTGCAGCAGTGAGTGCCATGGCAAACTTTTTGGGTTTATGGGAAGTTACTAAGGACTGGAGGATATCAAGATTGTTGAAGGGTTGGGAGAAGGTGTGTTCAAGGAAAGGGAACAGATTACCATTAGGCAAGCATATGTTGTTAATTTTTTCGGGAGGATTGTACAAGGTGGCCTGGTGTTTTTTATGTATTTTGGACAATTTTGAGTTGGCAAATTGTTCGGTTTCTTGAAGTGGGAAGACCTCAGGATTAGTTCAGTGGGGCTGTTGATTTGGGTAAGTCAATCAAAAATTGAGCAGGATGATGTGGGCAAGCAAGTGGTATTGCTAAGGAATGAATGCAGTTATTATGTCTGGTGACAAGATACATGTGTTAAACAACCAGAGGGTTTCATTTCTGGGGAGATTTGAAGGGGAAATGGATGGATGCTAAGAAGTTTGCATCTTGGGTGAGAATAGCTTTGAGAGTAAAAGGGTTGTGAGCTAATAATTATAACACGCTTTTAGAAAAGGAAGTATGACTGATTTGGCTGAGGAAGGTAGGTATGTTGAGGTGATTAAAAGAGCAGGGAGATGGCCATGTATGGTATTTTTGAGTTATATTCATTAGAATATAAAGGGGAATGAGGTGCATTCATTGGTGTTAATTATGTGTGTTTGTTTTGCAGGCAGGAAGCTTTTAGTCATGTTGAGGATGGTCAGATAGAAAAGTGGAAGTGTGGTCTGGTGTTGTGAATTTGGGCCTCAGTCCAGTTCACTGGCAACTGCAGTAGTGTAATTGTTTAGGCATTTAGTAGTGTCAATTTTTATCAGCACTGGAAGAGATAAGATAGCAATTTGGTGACCCATTCGGGATTGTTATACATTTGTGAGGTAATGACATTAGAAGTATACCTAAAAGGAGGTTGCTTATCTATTTGTTAAGGGATCTGTCAGTTTTTTGCAGAGGTTCCTGGGGACTAAGTTTGTTTGGTCAGCCACAATCCCCAGGTTGGTCTGGAGGGGTGCTGATAAGTTTAATGCAGTGGAGGGGACTAAGAGGTTTCTTAAGCATAAGGTGGCTAGGGCAAATGGTGCATTTGGCTTTTTTGTAATGAGCACTTAGATTCTGTGGATAGGGATCCAGCCCGGTTCCATTGTGGTGGTGTCCATTTTAGCAAAATCAGTTTAGACATGTTCAATATGCAGCTGTCATTGTTTCTACAGGATGTATTTATGAGACAGTTGTTAGGTGTTTGGGGGGAACAGTCTGTGGAGCAGCCTAGAGCAAAGAAGAAGGACAATAGTAGTTGTTCAAGGAGTAGACCCCCCTCCCCCATTTTGTATTTCAGTTGGCACTCTCATTGGTTCAGGTGTTACACTGCCTGGTAAAGTTCATTTGTAGTTAATGAGCAGTGGGATGCTGCTAATAAGTTTGTGATGTGTAGTCTAACACTGCCTAGTTTCTGTAAAGATGTGTTGTTCAAGTTATTATTAAAGTGTTTAAGAGAACGTTGAGCATTCTATCATGCTGCAGCTGTTTTATGCATGATAATACTAATACTGGATGTGTTTTACTTGTTTTTGATAAAGCTCATCAATATTGATGCATTTTACATATTGTAATTAAGCTGATCACAAAGTCATGAGTCACATTTTTTATTGGTGATGTGGAGATAACCCATTGACACTGATAAGTAAATCATCCAGGTTTTGACAGGAGGAACACAGTTCACCAGTGCTATCTGGTGTTCCCTTTAGATATACATAGCTTTAGTAAACAGTACAAGATACTTATGCTTTAGCAAACCATTAATGGCATACTCATTTAAGGAATTCACAATAAAAATAATCAAAATCAGTTACTACAGAATTCAAATAAATTTAAAGTCAGCTTCTATGAAAAAAATCACATAAGCAGTATTCAACAAAATATTAAATAAAAGTGCATTAAGATAACTCTAATGCAAGGGGGGGAATTCATAAAATCATCACTCTGACTTAATATACCAATTGTGTTGGTCAACACAAATATTGGATTTCCTTTACATTATCATTGGCACAAATACCTCATTATAACAGAAAAGATCAGAAGTAAAAAAGTAAAACATGAATCAGAATTAATCGCCTCTTACTAAGTTGCACAACAAATCACAAACCGACAGGGTTGCTTCAGACAAACTCTGGATTATCCTGTCTGCAGTTGTGTAAATTTACAGCTGACTAGGCCCCTTTGGATGATTGCCTGTCTAAAATCTATCCCTTTCTAGCAACATAAGTGAAAATCAAAGTTAAAAACAAGACAATACAAGTCAAAATAAATCTTCCTGTCTACAAGCTATCCCTTCCTTCCTACAGACAGTGAAAAACAGAGATAAAAATAAAATATAAATCAAAATAAGCAGTTGCAGAATCAATCACAGACCAGCACTGGATTATTTCATTCTTTTTATGAAGAAAAGTCATTCTTTTATGTCACAGATATTTGATAAAGGCTAGAAATGTTTTTTTAATCATTGTCAGTAAAAACAAAATTACCTCATGTCTGGCATTTTTAATCATTGTTCACTGTGGAAAATGTCTTTCTAATAATTTATTTTTATGAGAAAAAGTTTTGCTTCTTGGTGAAAACTTGACTAGGTGCTAGAACTTGTTGTGTTTGGGGGTCACATTAAAAATGTTTACCTCAAAACACAGTATGTCTGTCAGGTTGTTTCAACAACTGTCCTAAGCTTTGCTACCCACTTGTCAGAAACCTTTTTTTGGTAAATGGATGGTCCTGAGACCCAGTGGGGAGTCCCTTATTATGCATCATATTTTATGTGGAAACATGTTACTTGTCTGTCAGAAAGTATTGTTAGACACTGAGGGTAGTGTATATGGTGGTTGTTACAAAAAAAATTACCTCAGACCTTAACTTTTCTATTAGGATGTAAGACCAGCCCTTCAAGGATCCATTAGCTGCTTGTCAGACACCATTTTCAGTAAACAGACAGTTCTGGGTCCCTGTGAGGATTCCTTTATAATTTATTGTTTCTCTGTGAGTAAAAGTGTTACTTTTATGTCAAAAGGTGTTGTTAGGGACTGCAGCTAGTGTATTTACAGATTGCCATTTTACCTCAGGACTTAACTTTTCTGTCAAGAGATAAGACTGTTTCTTCAGTACTCCATTAACTGCTTTGACAGACATCTTTTGTGGCAAGCAGATGCACCTGGGTGTCAGTAATTTGACAGTTCCCTCCCTCAGCCACAAGAGGTGAAGTTTTCTGGAGTGCTTTGGTCTTGATTCCAGCTTGTGTTTATCCTCAGACACTGATGGATGACTCCACTGTGGCTGTCTTTCCTCAGAATGCTCATCGCTTTCTGTGGGTGCTGCTTCCCTGTGGCTGTTCAGCTTTTGTTGTTGGGTAAGGGAGAACCACCCTTGCTTTCATCAGGAAGGTATTAGGTGATACTTCTTCTCTATGCCACTCTGATGAACTTCATTCACAGGGAAGGGACTGAAGGGGCTGTACTATAAGCTGCTGTTTTTCTGAGAGGGCTCCCAGTAAAAGAAGCCACAAGGTTAAGCATTTATCTTCTCCTAAAACAGATAAGGAGGATTTTCTGGGCTTTGCCAAAGGTTTATTTAAAGCCTTTTAGTCTTTATGTGTTGAGCAAACTCTACCTTAAAAAGGACGATATTTTGCTCTCTCTCAAGTTCTGACTTCCAGTCTTTTTGACAGGATTTATACTTAGAATGTGTTTCCCAGATTTCCACTCCACAGTATAGGGACTGACTTTGAAAAAAGTAATTCTTTAGATTCCCCTCCTGAACAGTTATATTGCTGCTGATAATATTACCATAATGAAGGGCTTGTTTCAATGGGAACAAAACAAATACCAGAATTCCAGCATAGATATGGAGATCTGGCTGGGATTTGCTAAAGTTTTATTTAAGACATTTCAAGCATTAAACTGCATCAAAAAGCAATACCAGAATCAACCAGAAGCAAAGATGTTGAAATTTGTTACAAGTATATTTTCTTCATCCTGCAGCTATTGTTCCTGTGTTGCCAGCCTTTAGGGATACTTTCTTTGTATCCAGCATTTGATAGTCATCCACATGTTCCCTGAATGTCTGATAAATTATATAACTTGCCCAATACAACAAATGTGTTTTTTTCGAACCCCAGGACATCATCATCATCAGCTCCCTTTTTCCCATTTTTTCCTACATGGTCTCGGGATATCATGTTAACTGTCACCAACTCTCTCGATTCAGTGCCACACTCCTGCCTTCTTCAACACTCATGCCTGATTGTCACAGATTTTCTTTCACACTATCCATCCACCTCTTTGCTGGATGTCCTCGCTTCCTCTTACCTTCTTCCTGTCTGTCTCAAATCTTCCTCACCAGATTGTCTTCTTCTTTTCTGCTCATGTCCAAATCACCATAATCTGTTCTCTTTGATCTTTTTTGCAATTGGAGCTACTTTGGCTTCTGGTTTTATATCCTCATTTCTTCGTCTGTCCCACAGTGTGTATCCTACCACCCTTCTCAGACACTTCATTTCCATCACCTCTAGCTTCTTCATCTGTTCTGCCTTTACTGCCCAGGTTTCTGCACCATACAGTAGTACTGGTTGCACCAATGTCTTGTACACCTTACTTTTCAGCTTCTTTGGCATTCGTCTGTCATAGACTACACCTGATACTCTATGCCAGTTGGCTGCAGCCCCTCTAATTCTAGCTTTGACCTCTTTATTCACACTTCCCTTTTCCTCAACCACCCCTCCCAGATACTTGAAGCTGTTTACCTGTACCACTATCTTCCCTTCTATCTCTATTCTCAGCTTCTTCTGATTTCTCCACTTTGCTGCCATTACCACCTTCTTATCTGTGCTTAGTTTCATCCCATATGCCTTCAGTTTTGCATTCCATTCTCCTATCCTTTGCTGAAATTCTAGCTCAGAGTCTGCCTGTAATGCCACATTGTCTGCATACAGCAACTTTGTTGACTTGTCTCCTCCATCCTGT
Source organism: Protopterus annectens (assembly GCF_019279795.1). Taxonomy (NCBI): domain Eukaryota; kingdom Metazoa; phylum Chordata; order Ceratodontiformes; family Protopteridae; genus Protopterus; species Protopterus annectens. The sequence goes on along the minus strand of NC_056747.1, from coordinate 499,948,922 downwards.
TTGCTAATGTAGTACATCACCAGTATAAACAGCAGTGGGTTCAGAGCTGAACCCTGGTGTACACCCACTCCCACTGGGGAACTCCTCTGTGAGGTTGAGAACTGTTCATACTTGAATCATTGGGTCCTTGTAGATAGCCTGCAGTAATTCTACCAATGTTTCTGGGGCTTCAAACCACTGCAGTACTGCTCAGATCAGCTTTCTTGGGACCTTGCCATATGCTTTTTCCAAGTCTGGGAATGCCCAGTTGGACTCTCGCCTCATCTCTAGCTTCTTCTCAAGTATCTGTCTCACTACAAACATTGGGTCAATTGTGCTGCATCCTGATCTGAATCTGAACTGCCCATCTCCCATCTTACATGCTACTACTCTATGTATCCATTTATCAATCAGTCTTTCCAGAACCTTCATGCATTGTGATAGGAGTTTGATGCCTCTGTACTGCCCACAGTTGTGGATATCCCCTTTGTTCTTGTACACTGGCACTAGTATGCTAATTCTCCAGTCATCTGGGATACACCTTTCTTTCCACATTGCCATCAGTACCCTCAGGAGCCCTTTCTCCCCTAGCCCACCCAGCATCTTTATCATATCTGCTGTGACCACATCTGAGCCTGGTGCTTTCCCTGACTTCATTTTCCTTAGTGCTGTTCTTACTTCTATGGTGGGCTCCTCTCCTTCTCTGATCATCGGCTGTTTCTGGGTCAGTGCAGCTTCTGTAAGGTTTTCTTCTTTCAGAAACTGCTGGAAATACTACCTCAGTCTACCTTCGATGTCCTGTGGACTGGTGAGCAAGTTGGTGCTGGCATCCCTTAAGAAGGGTGTCTGACTTATCTTCTTTGTCTTTCTGTCTTTGTCTTGCAACCTGATATAGTTTATTTTTGCCACTTACTGAGTCACTTTTCAGAAGTTGGTAATTAGTTTGTATGTCAAAATCAGCTTCTGTCAAACTGCTTATGGCCGCTATCCTTATTCCTTATGACAGGCTCAGGAACTGATAGTTTGGGAGGAAAATTTATATTTCTACTTTAGCCTTCAGAATAGTGAAATGTCAAGCTCACATCTAAGTTTCTGCTGCCTTCCTTTGACAATATGAGAAGGATAATTGCTGACCTCCCATCTTCACAGAATAAGGCATCTCTGAATTCATTATTATCCTCTGTGTCTTAGGTAAGCAAACAGTCTGTAAAATGTGCTCATGATACTGATTATGCTTTTTGTAGAGCAACTGCCATTGAGTCAGTGATAAGACTTTGCTGGCTACCAGAGGATGTCAAAGTTGAAATTCTGAACGCTCTCCTGGATAAAGAGGTGATATCTGTCTTTCGTCTGCTGTGGACCTTACAAGGTTGGAGGAAAGGAAAAACAGTTAATTCAGGGTGTTACCAACATTTTTCAGCTCCCCTTGCCAAAATATAATAGACACTTTTCTTCCAATTCAAGTTCCTTTTTCAAGAAATAGAATTTGGACTTACAGGAAGACACATACAAAAAAAAAAAAAAAAAAAAAAAAAAAATCAAAAAGCAGTAACACAAGGTTCAAATAAGAAGGAAAATCTAAGAAAATTAACTGTATGCCCTTTCATGTGCTTTCACCATCCCCACCCTGACAATCTTGTAAAGCTTTCCTAAGCCTTAGATGAACTGTTGAATATTCCTCATGTTAAGTCTGGCCCAAGTAATCATGAGAATAGTATAGGCTATGAAACCTAGACTTCTGAGATATCCCCTAGCAAATGCCAATGTCTGTCTGGAAAATATTGTAAACTGTTCTTTGTAAATTCCACTTTGTCCAATGGAAGAAAATCCATCATAGAGGACATGCTAAGTGGATCTTCACTTTTTTCTGGCATTAGATAAGTTCAGGCATTTGGGTTCTGAGAATAATTCCAAAAGGCTACAGTTGGAAGTAGGATTCCCTTCCTTATTTTCAAAGGATTCCTGTTCGTCCAACCAATGAAATCACCCTGCTCCCTCTTATTCTAGATCAGATGCTGTATTAGGGAGTTACAGAACCTGTTCCCCCAGAACTGAGATGAAAATGATTATTTTCAAGGTCCTTTCTGGTGCGAAATAAAGAAGGAACCTGGAAAACTGTCCTAGACCTTTATTTCTAAATGTTTTTATCACATTTCAGTTATCAAAGTTTTCAGGTGATTTTCACATTTTTATGTATCTGTTAAACATTTTCAGTTTTCTGTTTTGCCATTTGATTTGTCAACAGCTCCAAGAGTATTTACTAAGTGTGTGACTTCCTCAGTAACCCATTGCAGTTTGCAGGGCAGTTACATTTTCCATATTTAGATGACTGTCTTAATTTTGCCAGTTTTATTACAAGTTGCCAGGAATCACTGCCTTAGGTAAAAAAAAAAAACACAATTCTCAGCCTTGGTTTTCAGGTGAACATATCTCACAGAATAGTGTTTCTAGGATATCCACTTGGTATGTCCTCCATGATGGATTTTCTTCCACTGGACAAAATGGAGTTCACAAAGAACAGTTTACGATATTTTCCAAACAGGCATTGACATTTTCCAGGGAACATCTCAGAATTCTAGATTCCATAGCCTATACTATTCTCATGATTACTTTGGCCAGACTTAACATGAGGAATATTTGACAGTTCATCAAATCAATTTGGACGCAGCACCAGCACCCCCTTTCATTTTAAATTTGTGTATGGGAAAAAGGAGTTACTCTGGTAGGTAAATTGTTTGTCTCTCAACCCAGATCTACCTTTACATCCCAGACCCTACTCAGTGTAGCCATAGATGCATCAGACATTGCTTTGGGAGCTGTGTCCAAGCAGCTGAAAGTCTATGGCCTCTGGATCAAGCAAGATAGCTTAAATCATATAAATGTCAAAGGAATGATGGTTCCAGAAACTGCTCTCAAATCAGTGAATGATCTTTGGATTTCAGGCTCTTTACTAGTAATCACAGCCAACACCACAGTAATATGGTACATAAATAAGAAGGAACTTGCCCCTACTCTATATGCAGAATAGCTGTTGTAGACTTAAAATTAGATACTCAGTTTAGTCTGTCCCTTTAGGCTAACTCCATTTTGTCAGAACAAAGCATATTGGAGAGAAGTTGAGCAGCATAGACCCTCTGGAATGGAGTCTGTACCTGAGGGTCTTCCAGGAATCAGCCACTGGTGTGGAAGTCCTCAAGTTGATCTGTATTTGTCTTCAGCCACAACAGATGAATAAATAAAATTCTGCTACAGGACTCATTGCACACAGGTCTGGAAGACATACATCCTTTATTCCATTGTCCACAAATATTTGTATATGCCTTTCCATCCTTTCATCAGATAACTGAGGTTTTTCTAAATATGCAGAATCACTTTCTAAAGATAATCGTGGTAATCCCCTTTTGGCCCAAGCTTCATCACAAAAAAGACTTGCTTACACAAAGCAGGAGTTGTTTGATTCAACACCTTAAATTTTTACCCAGGTGATAGAATTTTACAGCTTTTTATTCACTTTTTTTCCCGAAGAGGTAAAGCAGGCATTAAACGAGACAAAAAAAAAAACCTGCTACTAGAAAATTGTTTATAGGTAAGTGGAAAAGATTTTAAATTTGATGCCATCAGAAAAAACAGAACACTTTCAAGGCTTGTTAGACTCCTTGATACTGCATTATTTGTGTGTGTGTGTGTGTGTGTGTGTGTGTGTGTGTGTGTGTGTGTGTGTGTGTGTGCGTTTGTGTGTGTGTGTGTGTGTGTGTGTGTGTGTGTGTGTGTGTGTGTGTGTGTGTGTGTGTGTGTGTGTGTGTGTGTGTGTGTGTGTGTGTGTGTGTGTTTATCCTCTGGTCATTCCTATTCATCTATCACAATTTTTCTTTAGTCCGTCTCTTCTTGTTTGCCCTTCAAACTGCTATTTCTTCTCTAACTCAAGTGAAACAGTTTTGAATGGGGTTTTTCATATCCACCCAAATAGGCAGCAGATGTCTCCATCTTGGGATTTTATTTTTCTACTGGAAAAACATACACTATTTACTTTGGAACCTGATCACTATGCTACTTGGAGTTCTTATTTGGAAAACAGTGTTATTCATTGTACTGACTTCGGAAGATGAGTTTATCTGAGTTACAAGCTGTTCTGGCAAGCGATCCCTCTCATCATTCACTGCTCCTGCCTTGTGTAAGTCATTTTCAGAAGAAGCTTGTAGCAATTTTCCTTGGCCATTATCAAAAGAGGGAGAACCACTGATGCGTGGGCCAAAAGGGGGTCACCACAATTCTCCTTAAAATATCATTCTGCATATTTAGAAAAATCTTGGTTATATGATAAAAGAATAGAAAAGCATATAGGTATATTTGAGGGCAATGGAATGAAAGATGTATGTCTTCCAGAGACTGAGGACAAATCCTTCCTTTATACCTGAGGTTATTTCATAGTTTATACTGAGCTAGGCAATTCAGTCCCCTTCTTTTCTTCTCAAAAAAAAATAAAACATGAAGGAGAAAGAATTTTACACCCTCTGGATGTTCATAGAAAACTCTGATGCTGCATTGACAGGAAAAAAACTTCAAGACTTCTGATCAACCTTTTATTTCTTATGAAGGTAAGAAAAATTGACAGTGTGTCAAGACAGTTTCTAAATGGTTGTCACACACTGTTGCTTTTTGTTATTCTCACTGTAACAGTACTCTTCCAAGCAAAGTTGAGGCCCTCTCTACCAGGGCTTTGTCTACTTTTGTAGCTTTTTTGGAATGGGGACAACTTTAGAAGTATACAAAGGCAGCAACTCTGATCATCTGGAAATACCGTTACTAAACTAGATTCCTTCTATGGATCTAGAGGAGGCTTTGTGGAGACTGTTCTCTGTTGGCTACTGGACTGTGATCATTCTTCCTTCTCCCTTTCTATCCTGTGGTACTCATTCCATCTAGCTTATGCTACTGCAACTGTTATTAAATGATAAACATAGCACAGCTTTATAAGTAAGTTGACCATAACAAAAGATGTTCATGCAATATCAACACCCTCCCTCATCCCTCTTTCTTTTGCTATTTTTATGCCAGGGAGTGGGATTTTTAATTACTACTCTTCCTTTCTGGCAGAACTCTTTGTTCCTTATTCTTAGGTAAGAAAGCTCTAAAGTTTTGGAGCTCTGGTAATTGACATCATACTTTTTGAACTGTACAGTGGCTAGTGTGCAGGGAAGGTGCTCCAAAGCATTAGAAGCTGGCCTGCTGCTTTGATCCTTGGCATTATATCCTATAAAGCTTAGGCTACTACAGCAGTGCTCTATTTGAACATCTGCTGTTATGGTAAGTTTACTTAAACTACTGTACTTTCCCTTTCAAAAGAGAAGCTAGAAACCAAAGTTGCCAAGGTTACATTACCTAGACAGCTTTCAAAATACATTTCCTTTATTTACTCATCCAAAGTTTTGACCTTGCATCTAATCCCAAAGTTAATTTGTAGAAATCCATTTTAACCTCTACAGCATTTTTCACACACTCCACCCTGCATGACATCTGTGCTCCAGTTACTTGGTCAACAGTGCATACCTTCATTGAGCATTGTACATTTGACCTTATTTCAAGGTCTAGAACTACCTTTGCTTCTACTATTCTCAAGAGTATCTTGCCATGAGGCCACCCAGGAAGAAAAGTAGCTAGGAAATCTGTCCTATCAATACAGGTGGAAGGGCAACATATGATACAAAATGTATGTACTTACTATAATGATAAATCCTTGTTGTCCCTTTCCATCCTTCCCAATGTCTTGCTCACCAACCTCCAGCTAAATTGGCATCTTCCTTATTGGAGGTACTGAGCTATCCTAAGCTGGGAGCTTTACTTCTTGACATATTATATCCAGTACCTTATCATCCTATTCATGGGCAAACTCAATTGGAGGCAAGAAAAGAAGCACATAATGCTACAGAAGATGGGAGAACTTTAGCACTGGACAAGCATCTGTGGCTTTGATCCAGTGTGATGAGGATAACCCAACCATCAAACTGGATGGAGAATAACAAGGATCTATTGTTATAGTAAGAGCATAACTTTCATTATTTGACATTTTGGGGACTGTCTGTAACCTCAAATTATTTTTTTTCATCTAGACCAAATATCAGCATTATGTCTTTTCTAACAACAATGACACCATTATGCCATTCAAATGAGTCATCTTATATGGAAAGATTTCAGGTACTGAGCTTATATTTCCTGGAACAGAACCTTCCAAACGGAGTGAAGGTTGGAAGTTTTTAACTATCTTCTTTTTCTATGGGTTTTTGCCAAAACCCATCAGAATCATCTAATGTGGAAAACCTCTTTATGACTGATTAGCTTGGGTACTAGATCTTCAAGTGTAGGTAGAACAAAGCACACTGCCAAAGCAGTATCATTAATCTTCTTCAAATCAATTCATATTCATATATTGCCATTTTTATCACTGCAACTATTGGAGTATTCTACTTATTCACTTCACTTACACTTTCTACTACAGAAAGTTTTTGCATTTTTTTATTCTGTATGACTGCTTTAGGTACCATGGGAATGGATGTGATCATGCCATATAAAACAGTACTTGGCTTTAATTTACACTTTACTTGCTGACAGTTAGGCAAACCAACTTCACAAAAGACATCAGTAATGACTTATTATTCTGGCTATTAAAATCCTCCTCCTGCCCATCCTTACTAATTCATGTTTAACCCTGCATGTGCCCCTAATGCCAGCCTTCCACCTTACCTTAGAAAAACCCTTTCTGTAATACTACCATTGTTCAAACAAAATAAGTTTGAATTTGTAGTACAGTTCTGTTTAGCATATCACAAAAGGAAACTGATAGAACAGTTATCTGTGGCAGGAAACAGGTAGAAATAGAAAATAAATGTTAAATGTACTGAAGGCTTTCTGAATGCTGAACAACACTTGGGTAGTATTGTAGACTGGAAGAGAAAAGCTCTGAGGTAAGGTTAACAATACTGAAGGATGGAGTTTTCCTTTAAACCTACTGAATTTCATTGAAATATAGAGAGAAGCAATCTTATAAGAGTAGGTTTCTTCAGTGTGAATTACAACACACTCTGAATTCATATTTTTTTAAGATGCTGAGATTTTGCTGCCATTAACCCTCCATGGTCGGGGGAGGTAGTGGTTGTGGCCAGCATGGCTGACTTAGAGCAGCAACTGGTGAAAGTTCTGTGACTGAAAGCTTTTCTCTGACAGAAAATATAATGCAAAAATTAAAAATTGGAAATACTTGAGCTAATTTTATGAAAAGATTTATATTTTCAAGTTCTTCAAAAGTTGTAATTTTCCTGCCAGAATTTCACTTGCTTGTTTAAGAGAAAAGAGACTCCAACATGAGACACAGAAGAAATGGTACTTAGGATTCTTGTGGTAAAAGACATGTTGTCACTAATATCTAGTATACATAATGTATTACTTAAAATGGACAAACTGGATACTAAACTATAGAGTTTCAAAGAAGAGTCCAGAAAGAAGATGGAACATTTAGAAATTCTTATGAAGCAACAAAGTATACAAATCACCATTATGGAAGAAGTTTTAAATGATCAAGAATGGAAAATAATTGAAGGTGAATGTCCAACTGAATTTCTTTTAAAACAGTATAACTGACTGATAGATAAAGTTGATGATTTAGAAACTAGAATGAGACAAAGTAACATTTGAATTTATGGTGCAACTGAAAAGCATGAGAGAGACAATATAACAAACTTCTTAATAACCTGGCTACATAACAAATTAAATGTACTTGAAACTTTATCTTTTGGAACTGAAATGGTACATAGATCCCTGAGGGCACCATCAAAGAGGGAGAACTCACTACCATGTTCAATTGTAGTTAGGTTTATGTGTAATTTAGAAAAAAGATCAACTATTTAAAATGGCATGATCCAGCCAACCTGCTGAAATAGGTGAACATGTCAGATTTCACAATGTTTATACCAGTAAAGCAATGAGTAAAAAATCCTGATTACCACTGATTAAAGAACTCAAAAAGAACAATAGTAAAACCAAAGATCTGAACAAAAGAAAATATTTGACACACCAAAGGAAATATCCCCTTTTGTTAAAAAAAATAAAATCCTTAATAATACTGAAGAAATGGATTGGAACAGGGTATTCCGGGAGAGAGAGCTGAATTCCTGGAAAACTGCTTCTAAAATTAAAAAGCTTAAGAACAAATGACTTTTGTTCTCTGATTGCAAGACTTTTTTCTTAAACAGTAGATTTACCCTTTAAATACAAGGTTTGTATTGGTCTTTAAGCTTGAAAACATATGTAAGTCTGCATTTATTTTTTAAGCTAAACATTTTTGATAAGGAATATAACTGGTTAATTTTACTGTTTTACTATATTTACAGTAAAAGACAATATATTTAATTTAACTAAACATAAATGTATTTGCAAATGTTAAGTCCTTCATGTAAGAGAATGCCATTAAATTATAAGCAACAGAATTAGTAACTTTAAGACTGTACAAGTTAATAATTTTATTTTATTTAACTTTGCTTAATATGTACATTACTGGGTTAACTGAATGTAAAATCTAAGTAATATGTTAAGTAGAAGTGTTAAAGTGCTGGTGATTTCATTTTTCTTTGTTCCTATGTAACACATTCCTTTCACATGTCATTTATGAAGCAACTAACACTTAAACAAGGTTAAGAACAACAAATAAAATATTCTAGTTGTGTGAAAATGCTTGATTCTTGCTTCCCACCTCCTCCTTGAGCTGTTTTGAAGAAAATCTAGGTCAACGTTTACCACTGATGTCTGTGAAAACAGGAAGGAACTTTTTTTTCTTTTTTTCAAGTATATATGTGAGAAATCAACTCAAAATAGCATTTTAATATTTATTTAGAAGTGAAGAAGTGGTGAAACAAAAGTTATAGTAATGTTTTATATTCAGCTGTTGCAGACATATAATTTGCTTATATTTTGCTGAATGTTAATTGCTTATTCTGTAGTGTTATTAACTACATATTAATGGAAAAAAGTAAAGTTAGATGTTTCTTACTGATTAGAACAGTTAAAAAGATTTAAGAAGACTGAGAAACCTACAAAGGAAATTAGCAACTAATATGTGTGTGTATGCATATATATATATATATATATATATATATATATATATATATATATATATATATATATACATATATATCAAGAGTCAAGATTGCTTGTAATACTGGAATTAATAAGATCTTATGAATAATATGCAAATGGCCAAGGAATTAAGTATCTACTGTGTAGGATTAATAAAAGATGAGTATTAGTATGTTAAATATATATATATATATATATATATATATATATATATATATATATATATATACATACTATAATCTCTAATACAGAGCTGATGATTAACTCTTTGTTGAGAGATTTTTAGAAATTCAAGTTATATAGAATAAAGTAGAATATTAGTAGGCAAATAAGACAGAAAAAATATTTTTTAAATAACAATCTGCTTTTAAGAATATGTATTACATGTATCTGCATATGGCAGAATTGTGAATTTACAGGATCTCATATAATTTACATAGTAGAATAGAGTGGGACCTGAAGAGATAACGATATCGGTAAACTTACACGTGAAAGGTAATCTTATTATACTAAACTATTATACAAAGGAAAAATCAGTGCACATATGTATTTAGCATACATAAAATATTTGAAGATATACCAAAAGCTGAAATGTGAAGCTTTGTCATTTGAACTCTGAAGCTTTTTGAATACTGAATGTTGTTAGATTCAGTGAGAATACCTGAAATAACTGATTTGATAAGCCAGAGCTGAAATTTGAGTGTTATATTGCTGAATCAGTATATCCATTTTAATAGAAAGTAAAGTAGATTTTTCAGTATGTTTAAACTTGGGAAGGAAAAATGGGATTTGAATTAAACACATTGTAACTTTTAAATACAATATAGACTGTACTTTTTGACTACATGGAAATAGCAAAACATTCTCTTTGACCTCAGTAATGTACATATTTTTCTGAATTAGTTTAATAAGCTAAAGGATTTTTAAATATTTTGACATTTATCATGTTAAGAGTGCTACACATTTCTAAGATATAGACACTTGTACTCATAAAATTAATTCAGAGTATGCTAAATACATATGTGCATTGATTTTTCCTTTGTATAATAGTTTAGTATAATAAGATTATCTTTCACGTCTAAGTTTACTGATATCGTTATCTGTTCAGGTTCCACTCTATTCTACTTATTTAGATATTTAGTTATAAATATGTTAAATGAGTGAGTAATTTAGAAATATTTAATGGATAATTTATATTGCTATTACACAAATAAGTATGTAGTACATTATTTGTTGGATTCATTAATATATGTGATTAATAGAAGACGGTTATTCAACTTTATGTGGTAATGGAAGGAATTGTTTTAAATAGCAAAATATATAACTAAGTTAATACTCTCTTGTTATTTTTAACTTATGTTAATTACTTGTAAGTCACAGTAGCTTTTGGCTTGTTATTTGATGAATTCTTAGTTATCGGTAGGTAGAGAGACACTATAGTAGTTTTTCAATTCGATAGGCAAATTAGGACATTTGGTATCCATGTTATAGTTGTAGATTTGCTTCTGTTTTATTATTTATGAATTTTAGTAGTTTAGTTTGTAGAAAGGAAGAATTTAAAAAATGTGGAATGTTAAGATAGTGTTGGTGGAATGCATTAGAGTTCTATATACAATTAAATTAATATGGTGGATAAGTGTGTCATATTACTTTTTAAAAGAAATATTTTTAAATACACAGTATGGGTAGTTTTAATCTATTATCTACTAATGTAAATGGATTAAATAATGAAAATGAAAGGAAGTAAATAATGAGATATCTAAAATTACATAGAGGGCACATTATATTATTGTAAGAAACTCAGTTGATAGATAAAAATATGCAATATTTAAATAACTAAGATTATAAAAGAGAGTAGAGATACTCCTGTACTTTGGAGAACATCTACTGTAATGCCTAAGTCATGAAATCCATTAATGACTCCAAAGGAATATATACATTTGTAATTATTAAATATAATTCAAATTGTGAACACTAGCTAATTTTTACTGGATCCCTGAAATAGGTGCTTGATTGTCTAAGGATTGCTTAAATTTACTACAAAGTCATTGGAGGGGTAGTACTATTTTAGCAGGGGATTTTAACTGCATGTCTAGTATAAAAGCTACAAGTGAACAGAAGAAAGCTAACATTTTGGAATTAGCTAAAGCACTAAACAAATGGTTTAGTAATAATAATTTAGTTGATTTAATAGTAAACACAGAAAGTAAATCATTGTTCTTTACTTGTTATTCTTATGCACATGGGGAGCAAACTAGAATTGATAGGATTTATGCCTCTATAGATTTATTTAACAATGTGAATTATTTTAAAACTAGTCCTTGTTCTGTATCTAATCATAAAGCATTAAGTATTAATGTATTAATAGATATAAGAAAATGTCAGATTATTTATAGAATTCTACAATAAATGATGAAATTAAAATAATTTATGAGTTACCTTGAGAAATAAATTGATTTTTTATCATTGAATCCTAATGGTCAGGATAGTAAAGTCATATTATGGGAATCCTTAAAAAGTCATATTAAACATAGAATGGAAAGATGAGCTACTAATAAAATCAAAGAGTGGGATAAGAGTGTTAAAAATACAAAATAAATGACAAAGTGAGGTTTGAACAATAAACAAAGAAATTAGATAAATCTGACGTCATTAAAAATTAATGAGAAAATGTCAAACAATTGGAACACATAAGGTGGAGATAACTTTAGGAAACAAATTGCACAGGTATGAGATGACATACATAGATTAGTTAGTAGAAGTAAGATGTTAAGCAAAACAACATAAATCTATAATATCCAAAATCCTCACACTGACATGCTTACTTCAGACACAGAGGAAATGCTTAATATTTAAAAAAATATATATGAGCATTGTATTAAATACAAAAACAATAATCCTAATGATTTCAAATAGGTACTAATAGAGTTAATGACCAAACAATGTCTCTGTTGACTAAGCCCATTTCCCTACTTGAATTTAAAGAAGTTTTAAAAAAAGGGAAAATGATAAATATCCATGGTTAGATGGTTTAAGTATGGAATTTTATACTCTGCTTCCATTAAATATTTAACAATTACTGAGTGATGTTTTCAGGATAATTCAGAATGTCAAAATAATACCTCCCACATGGATTTTTTTTGTAATATCACCTATACTTAAAGAAGGAAAGGATAATATGTTTCCTCATATAGACCTATTCCATTATTACATGTAGACTATGAAATATTTACTTCCAGCTTTGCTACAATATTAATAGATATAGTATATTAATTAATAAAGATCAAACAGGATGTATAGTCACTAGATTAACTTATGATAATATAAAAATGATAGTAAATTTTTTTTAGATTTAGCAAAAGGAATTAACAAGAAATTGGCCCTAATTAGCTTAGATATCAAGAAAGCTTTTGATTCTGTGATCAGAACTGCTTTAGAAGCATTTGCCTTTCCAGAACAATTTTTTGGAATATTAAAAACCTGTATGGAGAGTCCAAATGAGATATTAAAATTAGATCATGCATTTGTCAAGGATTCACATTAAACAAAGGCACAAAGTAAAGGTGTCCCTTGTCCACTCTGCTGTTTGCATTGGTTATCAAACCCTTAGCTAGTGGTATAAGAAGAAATTAAAAAAAATGATGGATTCTCAATTAACAAGGATTGACAATTTTTAATACAGTTTTTTTTCCAGATGGTATTTTACTAACTATAGGAAATTTAAATTATCTTGTTAAAAATTGAATGAATGATTTTTGCTTTTGAGGCTAGATTAGAATATATATATATATATATATATATATATATATATATATATATATATATATATATATATATCCAATAGCTTTAATACTCGACAAAAAAACTTTAAAGAAAATGGAAAATGATGTTAACTTTATTCTTATGGTATCTTAAAAAGGTGAGAATTGCTTATAGAAATCATATAAGATTATGGCTGTACGGTGTTATTAGCTTTTGAGATTTAGAATCGTATTCTTTTGCTGCAAATTTTAACTCTGTTATACCCTGGATAGACTCAACGTATACTAGTCAATGAAACAAACATTCAGAAGCAGATTATACTGAATTCTTATCATCTTATCAAATTCTTTTTTTTTTCTTTTGCTTTCCCATTACACACACCTTTAGATTTAAGGAAACTCAGAAGAATGTTAAAATAAATTAATTAAAAAGGAATGGATTAGTATTACATTCTGATTGCTTTGAAAAATGAAAAGTTAATCTCCAGAATATTTAACAAAAGGTTATACATTGGATGAATCTGTTAACTAGTTAATATTATCCAGCAAAAAGAAATTAAATGAATAAGTAGATAATATGAGTGAAGAGGAACAGTATACTATTCCATCATTATACAAAAATATGAATCCTATCATCAAAGGTAAATTAATCTACAAAGGAAGCTCTTCCAAGTTATTTAAGTTAATTATAAATAAGAACAATAATAATAATATAATTCTGATGCAAAATTCTGGAACATTTTAGATAGTCATGGATTGAATGACTCAAAAGATAGTAAGAATAAAGATTTGTTACATAAATCAGTTAGTCAAACTTCTTCAAGTTTATACTGGCAAGTTTTTATGCGAAAATATATGCATAGAATGTTTTTTACTCCCTATAAAATCTCTAAATTTAGTAAAATTACTTATTTGGTTTGTTGGAATGTAATAAAGATATAAAAGCTGATTGGACACACTTTTATGGATTGTGAAAAGTTAAATGTATATTGGAAAGAAATTAGTATGTTTTTAAGGGGATATGGTCTGATAATTTTTCTTTAACTAGATCAGTAATACTAATGAATGTTCCACTTCCTGTAAAAAACAAACAACAAAAAATATTTTGGAGTCTTTTGCATGTTCTTAGAAAAGTTATTACAAAAAATTGGAACTTGAACTCAGTTCATACCTTCAAAGAATTAAAAAATTTAACAGCAGTTCTTTGTTAAACTGAAAAAGAAGTGATCAGAATAAGATTTATAAATCATACTAAATACAACCCTAAACAATTTTGGACATCCATTAAAGAAATCTTGCATCTTGGCCAAAATAAAAAAAAATAAAAATTCAACACAAACCCCTCTATCAATAACTCATCACTCAAAACTGCAATACAGTCCAACACTTGTTTTATACATAGTATAGCATCTCTAACTAAGGATTCCACAATGTCTAATCCCAACACTGCCCAACAGCTGCATATCACTACATTCACTTTTTACTTCAAACCTCTGTCTACATCCAATATAAAACTACTCTTAAACAAAATTAAACTGCACTCTTCTGCAACTGATGATCTTCCAAGCAAGTACTTAAAATAGCAACCAATGGCATTGACTATCAAATCTCAATCCTTATAAATGGGTCAGTCCAGGAATCACACATTACCTATCTCTGGAAAGTCACATATTATCTGTCTGCACAAAGAAATACATTTAATATGTATTAATACCTTTAGACCTATAGCAATCTTAGCTCCCTTCTCCAAAATAATTGAAAAATTTATTCAAAAAACAGTTGCTAGACTATCAACTGCAGGAAGAACTCCTATCTGCTATACAACCTGGCTTCCATCCCTATACAGATACATTCAGTAAAGCTAGAGATAATGGCAAACTAGTCTTTTCCATATTTCTAGACTTGTCTAAAGCCTTTGACACAGTTTGTCACAGCAAACTTCTACTTCAAATGTCCTTACTAGGTCTCTCCCACCCCAACCTTCTGTGGTTCAAAAGCTACCTATTCAGTAGGTATCAGTCAGTAAAAGGACAGTCCTTGCTCTCTCTTTACCTGCCAGTCACCACAGGTGTATTGCAAGGCTCTATCCTTAGTCCCCTCCTCTTTAACATTTTCACCAGCAACCCTTATACATCCACGCAGCAGGCCACTCTAATACAATACCCACATGTTTTACTCTCATTTACACATCTGGCAACATGGTATATACTGAAAAAAAATACTCAGGAAGCTTTAACAGCCACTGAAATATGGTTTCTTAACTCATAACTCACACTTAGCCTAAGAAAAGACCAGCCTACTAGGTTTTCCCCAAATCCCTCTCTCATTAAAAACCAAAATTTAAAGTCCTCTCTCCTGATAATACAACCTTTGAAGTCACTTTTCATAGTAAATTATTAGGGGTGATAGTAGATGATAATTCTACATTCGACCTGCATATATAAAATTGCATAAGAAAAACTCATCAAAAACTTGGGATGCTTTACACGGCCAAAAACTTTCTCACTAATGCAGCTAAAACTATACTTGCCACTATTTATTTGCTTCCTACACTTCTTTATGGTACTTCCATCCTTACTAACAGGCTTCACAAAAATTAAAACTTGAACAGTGCTATAACAAAGATGCTAAATTTGCAGCAAATACCCCTTTCAGAACCCACCACTGTATAGCACTGAAAAGCCTAAATTGGTTACAACTGCCTCATCAGGTAACTTGTACTCAGCTTTTTTCCACCTATAACATTATCCAGCATCCATCTTCTTATCCAGTACTAAAAAAGATTCTACACAACAATGCTCCCAGTCGGTCATTGCGATCCCTTGACCAAAACCTCCTGTCTGTATACAAACCTGTCAAATCTGCTGAGCATTGTCCATACTCGTACAAGGTTGCTAAGGACTGAAACTCTTTACCTGTATTCATCATGTCAATAGCCTAGTTTTCAAAACCACTCTGGAAGATTTCCTAGCTAAAATCTGGCTCTGTTCTTGCACAAAGCCAGGATAAACTATATTCCTAAATGTGAACAAGTACATTTTCTTTCCTTATACCTCCTTACTCTCTTTTCTTTTCTTACTTCTTTACTTCTATTAAATTTTCTTCCCTGACTTTATCACTAAATAACCATAAAATTATTTTTCCCTCACTTTATATTGCAATTCCTCTTTGTATTAGACTAACTGACCTTTAATGTCTCTACAAACAGTTTAAAATTTCTCTAGGTATTAAATGATTGTTATATAATTTGTATCTATTCTTAACAAATAATTTATATTATATCTAGCTTATAATTATTTAAACTGCAGATAGTTGTGTGTTATTTTTGAAGATTGTAAAATTATTGTTCATAAAATGTTTTGTAATAATTTTGAGATTTTTCTCTCCGGGTCTCTGCTGAAATTTGGTATGTACCCAGTTGGACTTTCCCAGTAATCAAATGTCAACAAACAAATAAATAAATAAATACTAACCATTTTCGTGGTTGGGATAGCCTTGAATTATTGCTATTTAAATAGCAAGACTCTTAATGTGTTAATTGTGTAAGATTACCTTGATGATTCACTGTATTCCTAACATTGTATAACAGTATGTGATGTTGAATGTCTTACTTTCTAAATATATATTGTAAATATGCTAAATAAAAATTTTCTTAACTAATCTCCATGTTCAGATCATGCTAAATTCCATAAATTTTGAACTGATATAATGCAGTGGATCTATATTAGCATATCGAATGTACTAAATAGCGAAAACTATTTAGTCGGTCCGATACTGTCAAAATGGCAAAATAACGAAGACACGGAACATCAAATTTTTTACCAGGGAAAAAATTTGATGGGCCATCTTCGGGACTTTGCCATTTCCTCCACTATGGTGTGATCTCGGAGTTGATATATTTAAGTAGGGGGGTGTGGGGGGCACAGCTCCCCACTTATCTTTATGTTTTTTTGCAGAGCAGTGAATTTTTTCCCTGGGAAAAAATTCGCTGTTCCGTATGTTCGATATTTTGTGGTTTAGACATTATAGGTACGATGAAATAGTGTTTGCTATTTCATCATTGTTGTATCTTTCGGCTTTTCCCAGTTAGAGGTTGCCACAGAGGAACTCCGTTCCGCTAATGATTGGCAGTAGATTTTTACGTACCGAGTTGCCAGCCTTGACGTACAACCTTCAACAAAGGTATGCCCACTCACGCATGTCTCCACACAGAAGACGCTTTAGCTGAGAATCGAACAGGACAATGTCTTACTGTGAGGCGACAATGCTACCACAGCACCACCACCGCAGTCGTATGACAAGGTAATATAGACGCAATGCAGTTATACATCTTCAAGTGTTTGCATTATTCTTGAAAAAAGAGCTTATTTTTTAAAAAGATTTTCTGGTTGAATTAAAGTTAGAATTATACCCATGAATCATATTATTATCCATTTGATTATAAACTGCAGATGAGGATGTCACTTCAAGTGTTTGTGTTTTATAAACAAGCTAAAAAAGGACAGCCATGGAAAAAAGTTCTTTTAAGTGTTATCTAAACTACTAATACCTACAATGATTACAGTGAGAACAGGCTGAAAACAGGTGTTTTGGAACCTGCCCCATGAAGTAAGCGTAGTTATAGATAGGTGTTACACCAAACTGAGTCACTTACACTGACAGCAAGCCTTTCGGAATCAGGGCAAAATTACACTGAGAGCAGCTGTTTTAGAATCTGGTCCTAAACTTCTAAGAGATGTATATAGATCCTTTTGAAAAAAAAAAAAAAAGAATAAACATTTCAAACAATTGTTAATATTTCCAGACTCATAAGGATTAACAAAGAAATGTAAATAGTAAACTATTCAGCACAGACAAGTCTTTACAGTGGACAGTGGTGACATGCATTAGATTCTAGGTCTTAAACTGGGGTTTCTAAATCAAAATAAATTCAATACATATTAATTTTTTATGTCCTTAAACAATTTTCATTACCTCAGTAACCACTCTGGCTGAACACATGCTGCTGTCATGGTATGGGAACTGTGGTGGGGAACATCATCCATGGTTCCAAGGCATATAAAACATTACGTGAAACACACATCACTGGACACTATTGTGAGTGTTTGGCTACTTACAACATTCATGGGACCTGAGTATTAAGGGCTTTATTGGTGGCAAATTGTGTGCCTACCAAATAGATGACCCTCTGGAAAGTCATCACTGCATGAAATGCTGGTAAATGTCACAGCTGGACCAAATGATGCTTTAAATATAATACTTTATTCACTGCACACTACCCAGCAGCTGAGGGAGTGTAAGTCCTTCTTTTGATATAACAGAACAATTGTGATACAGATGGAATCTTGATAGCAATGTGATGCTGTCAGTGGCCCACAGAACCTCAAGGAAATGGGCTATGATGTGGAATAACCACATTGTGCATGTCCTGCCCTTTGCTGTGTGTGAAAGAAAAATATGTTTCTTCACATTCTGAAGCATCATGTGAAGGAACTGAAGTAGGATTGTAAGACTGTTGCCTACAACACTCCCTTTGTGTCCATTGTTGGATGCTGAAAGATCCCCACAGAATAGTTCATGCTGTCCAAATCTTCTTTCCACTGGGATAGGCATTCCACGCTCCACCTTGATTCCAGAGGTTTAATAGATTACAGTGTGTGTGTGTGTGTGTGTGTGTGTGTGTGTGTGTGTGTGTGTGTGTGTGTGTGTGTGTGTGTGTGTGTGTGTGTGTGTGTGTGTGTGTGTGTGTGTGTGTGTGTGTGTGTGTGTGTGTGTGTATCTTTTATGAGGAGGGAGGGAGACTTAGTTTGTATACTTGGCTGAGTCTTTTGTTTACTCTTTAAGAAACTATGCACTCTAAGTCTAATAAAAGACTTTGCTGAAAATCTGTCAGCTTCTGAGGAAATATACCATTATTAATTTTGTGATAGCAGGTAATGGCATATTTTTCGTACACTTTCCATTGAAGAGAGATCTGCTAGAACATTTCTTATGAACAAGGGAGAATTTGTGATGGTTTGTACTGTGGTGGAGTGTGAATGAGATAAGGCACCTTCAGTGATGGTACACAGAAATTATATATATATATATATATATATATATATATATATATATATATATATATATATTTTTTTTTTTTTTTTTTTTTCTTAACTTTTGGGCTATTAATCCATTTCAGGTTCTCTGCACAGCAGCAGGAGTACTTGACTTAGGAAAGTGAAAGTGCCTCTTATGGTATGACATTTGCCATTTTGAAAACAATATCTGTAACAGACTTTGAACTGATAGAATGTTTGTGATATATTAAACTCTATGCAAAAAATTAAGGCAGCATGAAAACTTGTGCTTTGTGAAACAGCTGACATACCTTGTGTCATAAAAGAAAAGGAAGCTGACATGATGTATAAATATATATATTATTTTAATTCCTAGCAATTTTGTCATCCTTTGATCTGGTGAATGAGGAAAGCTGGATTAAATTGCAGGATCTCCCTGCATTGAACAGCAGCCTTTGTTTTGGTGCCTGCATTCTCCATGGAATAATCTTCATGTTGTCATCACTGTGTGCATTTGGAGTGCGTCAACTGTATCCTGCAGGCTACACTCAGCTCAATCAGGTTAAGTACTACTCCTAGGCTTTTATGTATCCTTTCTCTAAATTTTAATCAAAGGAAATTCGGGTTATTTGTGCTGTGCAATAACTGCCTTTGTATATGCTTTTGTAGAATAATAGCAAGTTCTAAAATATGGTGTCTTAATCCACAAAGGTCTATTTATACATAACATTGTACTCTACCAACAGGCAGTTCAGAGCTGTTTTAAATTTTAAATTTAGCCGCAGAAGAAGCCTGACATTAAATGCATTACCTAAGGGAATGCAGTGTCGGCCACAGTGGTGCAGGGGTTAGCATTGTTGCCTCATCAAGAGGTTCTCCAGTTCGATTCTTGCCTGGAGTACCTTCTGTGCAGAGTCTGCATGTTCTCCCTGTGGTTGAATGAGTTTTAAAGACATGCAGTAGATGTGTGTGTGTGTGTGTGTGTGTGTGTGTGTGTGTGTGTGTGCGTGTGTTTGCTCGTGTGTGCATGTGTGTGCACGCGCGCATGTGTGTGTGTGTGTGTGTGTGTGTGTGTGTGTGTGTGTGTGTGTGTGTGTGTATATGACATCTCTGAAAGTTCGGTGCTGGCTGACAATTCGACACCATAAAAACTACACTGCCAATCAATCTGTGGACAAGTGATCCACTGTGGCGACCCCAAATAGCAGAAGCCAAAAGACCTAAGGGAATACTGTCATGTTAACAGGAACATGTTATATAGAAGTTCTGTTTAGCCGTTAGCCTACCTGTAAAAGTAGGTGGAGTATCAGAGTTGAAACAGCCTAATAAAGGGCATTATGTTTTGGTATCTACTGTCATTTATTAACATTCAGCAAAAATGTAAATAGTTGTGTTTTTTGTGATCTACAGTTTCCAGAACTTGGGTGCACAGCCTACAATATTTTTAATTTTGTATCATTTAGATTACTAAAGATGTTTTCATTCACCAACACTGTGGTACATACCTCTCAACTGTCCAGATTTTCATAGAATGTCCAGCTTTTTGCTTCATATTTTTGGTCTGTTTATAAAATTTGTGGGTTATTTTCTGGCAAATCATGGAAGACTGAAGACCTTAAGTGATGGCACACATTTGAGTTTTAGATTTCATGTCTTTAAGAAAATGCATTCAGATTCAAAACCTGTTATTCTAGCAACTGTATACATTTATAGGAGTAATTTTTAAAATTTGTCCCTAATTTTGGGCATTTGTCCCCCAATTATTTTTAGTTTTGTACAGATTTCTTGTACTTGAAGGTTGAGAGGTATGCTGTGGTATATGTGTACCATACATATACATACACACACACACACACACACACACGTGTGTGTGTGTGTGTGTGTGTGTGTGTGTGTGTGTGTGTGTGTGTGTGTGTGTGTGTGTGTGTATATACAATGCTATGGCTCTCCCTTCATCCATAATGGAGCAGTATGTCTTGGAATGTGTTGAATAGTAGGGCTGCTTTTCATAGAGGTGATTTGTGCCATATATAGTTCACTTGTCATGTCCCAGCAGATCCACTCTGGGTATACATGTAGTGGAATGCATCATAATATCTTTGCATCATAATTAAAAAATATCCACAAATATTCTACAAAGTGCATTAATGCTTGGCTACAAAACACATTACTTCTAAAAATCATTTACTCAGTAAAAGTGTTGATCACAATGTTAGTTTGGACTGCATGAAAATGTGGGAAGGGAGAACAGAGACTGTGAATGTTTGCAATAAAAATACCAAAAACTGTTGAAAGATCATTATTGCATTATCTTTGGAGCCATACTGTTAGTAAATCTGTGGACTAAAGTGTGTTTTCATTAATTCTGCAATACATACTTTATCATATTCTGTGCCATGGCATAGCCAAATCCTATCACAAAGTCAAAGAGCATAAAATGGATAGCTGATCTTGGATGGGATGCCATTCCATCCCAGGATGTACACATACAATCACTACATGACTACACTGCATTTACATCTATTTGGAATGTAGAGAACTGCACTTCATATAACTACATGTGGAAGAAATCTGTAACACCCAAAGGGAGACCTATACAAATACAGGGAGGATAGGTGGGCAACATAAAAAGACACCCTACTGGGAGACTAAATGAGAGAAACGAAAACCAACTCCAAACTAGTAAAACACAAATAAAGCAACAACAGTGGTTTCACCAAGCCACAAAAAGGAACAAGTAAACAGTTGTATCCTTTTTAAAAACCTTGTTTATTAGCACTTTTGTCCAACTCCAGGTGAAATTCTTCAGATAATACAAAAAGGGTCGTGAGCTATATACATATAGCAAAAGTTCAACCAATTAAAAACCATCATTGAAACCATCCCCCAAATTAAAGCCACATTACCCAAGTGCAAAAATATAGCATGTACTAGAACAAAACATACATATGCATATATTTATATATACAATGCTATTAAAATTACCAACTCAACAACCCTTAAAAAATTGTTAATACTAACATATATCTATTTAAGACTTTCATTTCTAAAATACAAGCAATTGAACACATTTCATTCAGACCTGGCCATTTGAATGTATCCAACTGCAATTGCCATAACAATTCCTTTTTCTCCATCATTAGTTCTGAAGGGGCCCCTCTTAATCCTCTTGTCACCTTATCAATGGCCATATACTTAAAGATGTGGTCTGAGTTTTCCCCAACATGTTTGGCTAAAGGAATTGTTAACTGAACTTTTCTTATTGCATATTCATACTTATAAATTCTATCACGTAACCTCCTGTCAGTTTTTCATATATAATATGCCCCACATGTCTGGCAAATAGCTATATAGACCACACCTTTACTATTGCAATCAGATTTATACTTGAGACTATAAATTTGTCCATTTATCTGAAAAGTTGTACCCATTGTTAAGGTCGTATACTGTGCTTTTTGTTGTAAATGCCCCTGTTTTTACATTGGGAAGACAGAGGAAACTAAAAAGCCGTATTTATGAACATCTTAGATTAGGATATTAGATTGAAAAAGGAGTCTAATTCCCTAGCAAAGCACTGTAACAAGTTAGTTGGCCACACTTTTAAATTCACGGTGATTGAGTCCCTTCAAATTAACCCTAGGCTTGACCGTGGCCTTTGCTTATGGAAAGAAATGAAGCACTATAGCAACTTAGAACCGATGCAACACAATGACCAAGTTTGAATGAGGCCCCAATTACCTGCTTTCTAAAATTAAAAGCACTTGAGAGGTGATAGCATGCTATTTCTTTATATTTAGGTTTTGTATAATTAGGATTGTTAATTTATTCTATTTTAGGGTATACTTGGGTCCCAAAAAGAAATAGGAATTTAAAAGTTATATTGTATAAATTGTATGTGTTTTAGATGGTTAGAGTACTTCACAATAGGAGACATATGTTTAGGTTTTTAGGTATATTTATGCATATGTATATTTTATATATTTATTTCTTATATATTTTTACATTTGGATACATATATATATATATATATATATATATATATATATATATATATATGCATACATTTATTTTTTGTTTAATATGTGTTATAATAATATACACAGTGGTAGACTGTGGTTCTGGTTAATTGTCCCTTAGGGGTGAGTTTATGTCATATATTTATGTACTACTATTTTTAAGTTTTCTTTTACTTAATGGCCTTGCAATTACAGGACTGAGGGCAGAATAGAAGAATAAATGTCTTCATTGACTTTTTTTTTAGTTTCTTCTATCACTATATTTAGATTTTCAGCAGCTGGTAATGTGCTTGTGGTTACTATATGTTTTTCCACCTTGACTGCCCCAAATTGTAATGGGAGGTCTCCTTATTATGTTCTTAGTATGTTTATCTACGTCTGAGTAGATGCAACAGTATATAAAGTCAGACACTACTCAGATGGGAGACTTTATTTCATCTACTGATTCAGTGGCTTCTTCACCTTCTGTCACATCTTTGTTTGCTGTGATTGCCTTCTCTTTTCTATTTTGTTGTATGCTAAGCTATGTCTGTCCATATACTTCAGCTTATTTTTTCTTATCACCACCTTTATAATGATATATTGCATGTTTCTAGCCCTGATATCTTTTTTCTGTGTATGTCCTGCCAGAGTTGGCCATAATAATTCAGATATGGCCCTCCTAATCTGTTATATTATGGCAGAATGACCTTATCTTAGTCAGTTCACTCATTGTACACCTCAACATTTTTTGGTATTTTTTGGTATTTGTGGCTACTCTTTCATAATGCACTGAATCATTGAGGGTTCGTAATTTTCTGAAACATTTTCTCTGTTGTCGATTCAGTGGCTACAATTCTGACTTGCAGTGCATTCCCTGAACCCCCCCCCCCCCCCACACACACACACACAAAATGGTTTGATGGTACATTGAGGCAACGTTTAAATGATGCAATTTTTATTTATCCTCTGTTGACCAGTTTAGTCCCAATAGGCTAGTAGCATCTTTTCAGTGGAGACCTGAGATGACATTAATACTAATAGGGGAAATTTAGCCAAGCATTAGGGAATGTCCCAACACTTTGGAGGTGAGGAAGTGAAGCACTCTCTGGAACTGTTAGGTGATGCTGGAGGGCTGCTACTGCAGTTCCAGGAATCCCTTGATGGAGGAGAGTGCAGCAAAGCTGGAGAGAGGAACAGAAGAAAACTTACTGAAGGAAGGAAAAGGCGAGAAAATAACTATCACAGAGTGGGAAGAAACAAGTGCTATGAACCAGCCAGAGCCAAAGGAAGGAAAAGAAGATAGATGGAATGACATGGTAGAATAGTACAGGAAGAAGAAGAAGAAGAAATTGAGAGGTTGGAAACACATATAACTGCTGATGAAGGGAAAACACTGGAGATATTCTTAGCTGGTGGAATTGTTTTCAGGGTTTACCTCTGCAACAGTTTTTTTTGTTTCAAGAAATATGTTATGTAGATGCAGGAAGGCAAGGAAGAATGGAAGGAGGAGTTAAGAGGGGACAGACATTTGCAGAGTCTCAACAGCTAGAAGAAGATGGCCAGTGGTAAGAATAACAGGTAAAAGTGATGGCAGTTTGAACAGGTGTGACATTATGGATAGTACTATTTTTCCATTAGGATTTAACATTAAGGACATTAGAGCATTAATTATTTTAGAAACTGAAAGTTTTGGTAAAGTGACAATTGAATGCTTTAACTTGCTGAAATAAATTAGGCTGAGACTGAAAATAATGCAATAGCACCATGAAGAGACTATTTCAGAGCTTGGGATTAAACTAAAAAAGAAGATAAATGTGCAGTTTAGGACATCAGATATGGATATGCATGAGTTAAAACTGTTTTTTTTTAATTCGTTATGTAGTAAATAAAGTATGTGACATTAAAAAAAAATATGTGATGAAAGAAATGCATGGACTTGGGGGTTTAAAGCGTGGGCAACAATGGGTGTTAAGAATGGGAAAATTCAACGTATTTCAAATATAATAATTGTGAATGCTAAGAGAAGATTTGTTATGTACTGGGTCAACCACCAACATGTTATTTCTGTGGGGATGAAAATTGTTTAGTACAAGACTGTAACAAACAAAGGTATCACTAATGCAGGTAGAGGACACATACAGCAAAAAAAAAAAAAAAATGCAAGTCTTTTTTGTAGGAAATGTAAAGAATTTTGGACACTTCTGGTTTGACTTTCCCATATTAGAAAAGTAAACAGTAGACGAAGAAGAAAGTTCAGAAGAAAGCCATACAGCAGAAAATATTATTGCAGAAGATGTTGAAAGAGAAAGTGGTATGGGAGAAGTGTATACTGAAGAAAGGTTAAACGATGAAGACGTATTTAGAGAAGAAATAGTTCATCATGAGATTATTAATACACAGGAAGAGAACATATTTGCAATTTTAGAAAGTAAAGAAGAAGAGGGAGAAATTGCGACAAGAGAAGAACTGGTTAGTGAAAAATAAATTGGTGGGAGACTTAAGAGAAGGAAATAAGATTAAATGTAAACAGCATTAGAAATGATATAAGAGGTATGGAGGTGGTGAAATGGTATAAGAAAATACAAATAGATGTTTTTGTTTTGCTAGATGTAACAAATAAGAAAAAATGGAAAAGAATACAAGCTGTATTGAAGAGGCAACTTATTTGGAAATTAGATGTTTTGGAGTAGGAATTCTTACAAAAAATGAAGTAATAATGATTTTAAATGCAACAGTAGTGGTACCAGGAAGGGTAGTGATATGAAAGTGAGACAAAAATGTATGTGATTAATAATGATTTATGCATATACTACTATGATGTGGAGAAAGTTGTTTGAAGAAATAAAAAAAAATGTGTTAGAAAATATGCCAGTAGTAATGATGGGAGATTTTAACAGTAACCAGAGGACAGAAAATGAAAAAAAAAATAAAACAGGATATTAAGATGTTAAGTGATTTAATAAAACATGTAAATTTAAAACTAGAAATGAATAGAGAATGGACATATAGAAAAACATTTTTTTTAAACTGAAATTGATTATATAATTCTAAAAACATGAAAGAAATAATGGGGGCAGTACAGATGGCAGAGTTTTCAGATCATAGAGTACTATGGGTAGAAAAGGATAAGACAGTGAAATAGTAAAGGAGATAAAAGAGATAAAGAGATTAACCACAGAGTTTAAATAGGAGGAAGAAATAACAAGAGAGAAAGAAATATTAAGGAAAGATAATGAGACAATTTTATAAAAAATGGACACAGTGGTGGGTAATATATAATCAAAAGTATAAAAATGTTTAGAAGTGAAAGGAAGAATAAGATAAGAAATGAGATGAAATATAACACATTTTTACACAATTATGAGAAGGAAACAGAAAAAGTAAGTGGTAAAATAAGGGAAATAGAAAAAATATGCATGAAATTAACAGAGAAAAGATGATGTTACACGAAAAAAGATTTTGTTTTCTAAATCAAAAGAAAGAGGTGGTTTCCCTTTATTTAGGAAAAGTAAAATGAGATGCTATCTTAGATGGCCAGGAAATGTAAAATGCAAAGAAGAAAATATTATGGAAGTAGTAGAATGTTTTGTGGAGAAAATGTATGAAATAAAGGAAACTAATGGGTAAGATGATTGGAAAATGAAAAAAAGTATCTGAAAATGTAAAAATGTTTTGTAGAAAATGATATATAACAATAGAATAAATAATGAAGGTGATAAAAGAAGATAATAATGAATCAGCACAAGGATTACATGGTATAAGGTCTGAGTATTATAAAGAAATTAATAAAGACAAAAACAAAGTTTTTAAAAAAATATACATGAATGGTTGAAAGGATGTATAACGGAAGAAGACGTGGTGGAGCGATAACATTTATATGGAAAAAAGGATGTAAGAAAAGATAAAAAAAAATGGAGGCTCATAATAGTAGAGAATGCAGAGTATAAAATATTTATGAAAATACCACAAAAAGGGATTGATAAAGTATTGGATGAGGTTGTAGGAGAATGAATTTATGGTATAAACGGAAGGAGGTGAAAAAAATTATAGTCGAAGTAGTGGAGATGATACTGAAAGAAAATAAAGAAGTAAGACTGATAGCATATGACATCGCTAAAGGCATTGATAAAGTAAGCCATGGAGCAGTTTTGCAAATTTTAGAACCATGTGACATAGGAGAAGATATATTAATATAATAAAGAAACGTTATGAAAATTCATGTGTGCAAGTTATGATAAATTGATGAATGGGAAAAAAGTATTAAGAGAAGAGTAAAACAAGGATGCCCTATAAGTATGTGCTTATTCATATTAGTAATAAATATAATAGTACAGACGTGTATGTATGAAATAAAGGAGACAAGATGTGAAATGGAAGGAAAGGTTACATTACCAGTATGTATGGCATATGCAGATGATTTAGTTCTGATAAAAAAGGATGGATAAATGAGATTGTACCAAGGATTAAAAACCTGTTAAAAAATGGTGGTCTGCAGTTAAACAAAATGTAGTGTAAGGGGATTTGATGATATAAAAATAAATGGAATATATTTCACAAGAAAGGAAGTAAAGATCTTGAAAGTGGCATTTGGTTAGCATGAAAGTGTTATTAGTCAGTGGAGAGAGATAGTGGAACAAATAAAAACAGTATCGGCTTAGTGGAAATGTTTTTATATATCATTTCAGAAAAAAAAAGACATATATGCTAATTATGTAATAATCAGGATAAATAGCACATTTAAGGGGAACATATGTGTTTCCCACTCAAATGGAAAAAGAATTATTAGACATTTTTAGCTTCATTTAGGGTTTAAGGCTGCATCCTATAAGAACAGGAATCATTTATAATAAAAAATAAGGTGGTTTGAATTTAAATAATCCAGTGGTATATTTAACATATATGCATTTATTTTTGAGTAATGAAAAAGCTTAATCAGAGGAAAAAGAAATAATATGTAAGATGATATATGAAAAATATTATAAAAATGTGTGGGAAGAAAATGCAGGGAAAAGAAAAAAAGGGACAGGATGGAAGAAAAAAATGTGACAAGAATGAAATTCTGGAAATTAAAAGTAAATGAAGTTGATGGGATAAGAATGGTATAATATAGCAATAAACCATGCCTGCGTGTGGGTAATGCTGGATTTACCCACAGTTGGTGTGGTTTGGTCACGAGAGTGAAGCCCAAGTGGCCAAACAAAGCCAACCTTGAGTAAATCCAGCATTACCCACACCCAGAAGTGGGTTATTGCTATTATACAATGACATTATTTAAAAAAAAAAATAATTACTTTTCTTAAATATTGGCATTGTATATTGCCTCCTTGCTGCCCTTCCACAGCTGTCTGGTATTCTGCAGCAGTTCTGATGTACTGCGCATGTGTATGCCTATGCAGTATGTCAGAGCTGTGGGCAAAAGCAACGGAGAAAGCAAAATCTCCCTTGCTTTTTACAAACTATTTTGCTATGTTAAATGGGTTTGACATATCGAGACAGCTTTAAAAAAAGCAACGGAGAATCTCTGTTGCTTTTTTTAAAGCTGTCTCGATATGTTGAACCCATTTAACATAGCGAGACAGCTTTGAAAATAGCAACGGAGAAAGCAAGATCTCCGTTGCTTTTTACAAACTGTCTCGCTATGTTAAAGGAGTTTAACATAGCGAGACAGCTTTAGAAAAAGCAACGGAGAATCTCCGTTGGTTTTTTTAAAGCTGTCTCGCTATGTTAAACTCGTTTAACATAGCGAGACAGTGTGAAGCAACAGAGATCTTGCATTCTCCGTTGCTGTAAAAAAAGAGTTATAGTAATGGAAAAAGTCCGGGTGACCAGACATCTTTCCATTGCTATAACTCAGATTTACAACATGCACGCTGACCAATCAGCGTGCATGTTTTTGAATATTAATAGGGGGTCGTTGTATAATATGATTTTAGAAAACATTTTTGTTGTATCCATGGAACGAATTATAAGATGAAAAAAGGCAATAAAATGCAGAAGAAAAAGGTTACAAAATTTTTAAGAAGCAGAGGTACCGGTCAAAGGGAATGTGAAACATAAGGTGGTGCAGGCAAAAAAATGTGTTGACTGTATTGAAGATGAAACATTAAAATATTGTATTTTTTTTTTTCCTTGACTGCAAAAAGAGTAAAGACTTTTGGGAAAAGTTTTAAAATGAACATATATGAGAAGGACTTAAATATATAAATATGAATATGATATTATACGTGAAGTATGAAAAAGTAAAGAAATGTTATACTGATAGACCAAGTACTGTTTGTGACAATATGGATGCTGTGGGAAAAAAAAGATGTGAGAGTACATTATGTAATAAGAAAATGGAAGATGATGATATATTAGCTGAAATAAGAAGATAGTTGTGTAAGAAAGGGTGGAGATAGAAGGTACATAGAAAAATAATGAAAAAAATAGAACGGTTTAGTTAAGTTCTTTTGTGTAAATAATTTATCCTTTTGTATTGATAAATTGTAAGTAATTTAAAGTATGAATGTAGAAAAATGGGTGTAAATAATTGATTTTTTTAAAAATATGATATAAAATGAATGTAAATTTTAATAAAGCACTCTGAATCATTTTGATAGGTGCCATGGCATCTTTTACATCCATCTAAGCTACCACTAACTCAGGCAGATGGGACTTCTGTTTAACACCTCACCTGAAGGATGACTCACTGAGGAGTGCAGCACTGTATTGCAGTGGCAGCAACTGATTGACCTGATGTGGGAATAAAACCCATAGTTTTCTGCACCAAAGACAAATGCGGTACCTGTTGCATCAATGAGATTGTGACATATGTTGAAATATAGTCTCACCACATTTTCTGTCTTTATTCCAGTAATTTCTCCATATTTTCTACTGACAGGTGTTAACTGTTTGAAATGTCAAGACCCTATAGAGTGAGTCCTGATATACTAAGACTGAATGGTTGAAAGATTAGACTTATATATACCAAGTATGAGATGTAATTTCACAGAATATTCCCTTTTCTCTGAGGTATGGTGATCTTAGAGTTGGTATAAATTTGTTGAGAGGGTGTGAGGGCTTGCAAAAAGAAGCTTTAAGGAGAAGAGCTATCCTTGAGGTTCTCATGTGTTTTCTGTCTTTTTTTTTCTTAGCATATCGGCCCTTTGAGTACTAGTATTTCAATAGGGAGCCTTGTCTGCTTCTTACAGTTCACCCAGTTTTCTTTTCAACTCATTAGTTTTAGGCTTTATCACCACACCCTTTAATTTCCCCATTTTATATATATCACCAACCCTTCTGGCAGTGTAATGGATTAATGAGTTGCTTCCTATTGTCAGCAGTATAGGGTTTGATTCCTCTACCTCTATTTGCCTACTGTGCGACTCTGAACATTTTCACTTTACCAGACACTGCTTCTGGGTCACGCTTGAAAAGAGGCAGTTGTGTCCTATAGGCTTTCCCTGTTAACAAATTAAAAACATGTAAAGCATGGTGTCAGAAAACCATCTGATAACTGTATAATAACATGTTGATTGGTACCCTTTTCTCCATCCTCACCCCATTTACACAAACCCCAACTCAGCAAAAGCTTTGTTCATTTAAGTCACACTACTAGTTATCTGAAGGAGGTACCCAGAATTACCACAGAATCTATTTTAAAATTCTGCTTCAAACAGAAGTGAGACTTAAAAGCTTATAATTTCACAAATGTTTCCTAAATTCAGCTTTGTAAAAGGTTACTAGTGATCTTACTGCAGAGGTCTAGAGTGGGTAACAAGACAAGTCTTCCTGGGGCCTGAATTCAAATGGAATTTCCTAGCTGGGCTTTTCCAGGCAATAAATGTAAATACCTTAGTAAATGGTTAAATAAATAAACAAACAAGCAAGCAAACATTTGAGATCTCCTGTTTTGCATTCTTCAACTTAACATAATTTTTCTATCTTTATTCTAATATTTGGAAGTACTCAGATCTTGCTTGCACATTCTGTGTCATCATATAATGGGCTAGGAGGTCCTGCCTAAACGGTGTGCTATTCAGTATTGTAGTCAACAGAGCATGACCTAAGACACCCACTGCCATTGTCTATTACTGCTTGGGCATAGAGATCAATGTGAAAAACTGCTAAGTATAAGTGCTTCAGCCCAGCCGGCCATGGTTGAAGAAAGGAGATAGCAGCTGTTGAAGGTGCCCAAAACAGGAAACAGCAGTAGAGTCTTTCATTCATGATCTCTGGCAAGTGCCAGAGCAACATCAGAAGTGATGGAGTAAGTGGATAGTCAGTGGCAGCATCTTCTACCTGTAAAGGTAACAAAGAAAGTGTCCTTGTCGTCCACACATGCTGCCATCTCTTCCTCTTCTAGTGAAGAATTGATCTTGCACACTTCATCAGGCAAGTACATGACATCATTGAGAGGAGAACTCTGACGAGCACCTTGAGAATACATCCAGGGATGTTAACACTGCCTTTGCAGTGATTGGCTATCTGGACCATGCTTGTCTTGGTATGACCTTCAAAAGTGGTTCTTTGAGTGCTCCAATTCCATATTACTGATTGTATTTGAGACCAAGAAGTCTTATTCCCAATCTCACTTCAATCCTGAAGGAACAGACCTGTCAGGATAAAGAAAGCTGCACTGTGTTTTCCAGTGACTGCTTTGCTGGGTGGATCATACCCAGATATTAAATGTTCAATTATTTCTTGCCTGCTGGGATGTTTCCCACAGGTGCAGGAGCACAGTCTCAGAGAAAATGAGCTGATGCCAACAGAACCGTAACTGGCCTTTCTAACTTTAGTGCCCTGTTCTGTCTGTGCTTCTTTGGTTATTAGCATTCTGTCATCCAGTCTCCATTATTTGCACTTTGCATGTCAGATCAGCATTTGCCATTCAACAATTAGTATATCTGGGGGTCTCATTTTCCATTAGTACATAGTAAGGTGATTCTCTGAGACAGATGGACTAATAAGAATAGGTAGTCTTCCATGTTGTTACCCTTCACAGTCTGTTTAAGGGAGGAACTCTCAATATCGCTGTCCTTTGGGGCCCAGCCAGTGGCTTCCCTATATTTCCCTTTAAAACATCAAACGTCCTGGAGATTTAGTATAAGGATCTTCACATACTATATTTACCTGCACTTAGCAAAGAGAATCTGAGCTGTTAATGAGCAGCTTCATGTAATCAAAAGTACAGGATTTGTTTTCCTCTACCTCTTTTTGCCTAATGTGTGACTCAGAGGAAGTCACTTGACCAGCAAATGTTTAAAAAAAATGAAATGCCTTAGTTAGTATCTAGGATAGGAGGAGTATAGTTCTCAGGTCATCCCACTCTTGGAACCAATCTGTGCAGCCTGGAAGCATTTCAACTCTGCGCTGTCTGTTCCTAAGCAGGCTGGTGCAATGACATCCTGACTAAGCATCCTTGGGCAGATGTCTATGTGATCTATTCAGTTCCCCAGTGCTCACAGGGGTCACAGGACCTTTACACATTACAATCTAGTGAAAATATGAGACTGCCAACAGAAACCTTTGTCACATTTGGGCCTATATATATCAACTGTCTATTGTATAGTATAAATCTTGCCCCCAGTAAATTAGGGCCTGGAAAAGCTGGCAGAAATATACAGATTAAGAAGGATGTGTTCAAGTCCCATACCAAAGGCTTGACAATAGGTTTTCATATAATGACACTGCCATTTTGATTGCACTGAAACTACTGCCAGAGCAGCATATGTAGAAATGTGCATTTTCAGAATGTCATGGCTTCACCTCCCCTTGTTTAAAGATGAGCTTAGAGAGGCTATCATGACTGCATCCTTCTGGAGAGAATTTCTCTTTGGGTAGGGTCTTGGGGCCTGGAGGTATTTTTGATTCTATTAGTTTTTACTGCTTCTAGACCAGTCCTAGCTTTCTAAGAAGAAGATGTACCTAAATAAAATGAGGTGAGCTGCCATGCAGTGTTGCCTTCCCACAATTTTGTTTCTTTCTTTCTTAGGCAAAGGGCTCTAATCCAAAGATTCCTTGTTCACAAGAGGTCAAAAGGCTTCTTTCCCTTCCTACTTCCTGAACCTCATTAGGAGCATGCAGTAGTGAAGTTTAACAACGTGAATCTCCAGGAAACTATACATTTGATATTGTACAGGACCAGAATTGCATACAATAGATGCCTTTTGGAAGAGCAGTGTCTGTTATTCATGTAGGAGATTTATTTAGTTCATACTGGGTAATTAACAAATATAAATGAGGATAGCAAAATCATATACACCCAATCAACAGTAAATTACATCACTAACCTCTTAGTTCATTGCTTCATAGTTCATAATTGCATATTAGACTGTCAACCAACAGGACCTTTGTAAGTCTAGCTGTGCAATTCAATCCAATTTTGCCCCTATGTATCATGGAAGTTTACTAGAAGGGGTTATGTTAGTAAGTTTCTAGAGGTTATGTGGGGGGGGGGGGCATGTTCTTTAGTTGGACATTAGTTTCTGCCTCTGTCTATCAGGGACATAAAGCCCAGGCGCAGGGTAAATTTCCAGGTTTCCATTCATTGGTCAAGGTTATGCTTAAGTAGGGTTAAGGATGAACTTGCTTCACATGGATGGGGAGCCTGTTTCAAAGCATGGGGATCCTCTGAGACACTCATCTGGCTCACCAACATGCCTTTTTTATGTCATAAGCAAAATTTAAATCCTTGGATCTAGTGGTTTTGATGCTGTTCATTTTGTGAATGTTCAAAAGGTCCATCAGAGCCGAAAGGTAGGTATTTGTATGCCTTGTATGCCAGGTATAGATCGCCTCTCAGTAAATTTTAGGAAATAGAGTTTTAAGGCAACCCATACAGAACAATGTGTTCATACCTTGGATTCTCCTGGTAAGGAACTTTTGTGAGTGTTCCAACTGTTGCATATGTCTGGTCAGATACATGCCTTAGGGGACAATTATGCTTAATGATGGGTCTGATAAGGGCTGAATAAAGTGGATCTGTGACTTCCATGGGCCTGGATACCATGGCATTACTTATAACTTGGACAATATAGAATGATTTTCTTACTACATTGGCCACATGTTGGTCAAAGGCCAGATTACTGTCTACATATGTTTATTTATTTATTGATTTGATATTTGTTGACCAGGTTAGTCCTACTGGGCAGCAGCCCTTTTTCAGGGGAGGCCCGAGGAGAAAAACTCCAAAAAGTACAACTAACAAAATCATGTGACAGAGTTATAACTAAAATTACAATAATTACAATATGTATGAGATGTATGTTGAAACAACATGCTAGAAAATTGTCATTAAATTGAAAACATAACAGAGTAAAAGTTTCATTCAATAATCATTGTGTCCATGAGTATGAGGTAGTGTATGTTTCCTAGTCTATAGACTGGTTGTTAAAATCTCCCATGAGTAGGGTATTTGGTTTAATGGTGAGTGTCTCCAGTAGGTCTAGGTATGAGCTATGGAACTGTAGGGACATAGAGGGTGACCTATAGCTTGCTAGGATATAGTACAGAACTTTGTCTATGGTAATTTGCACATAGATAAAACCAGGGCATCATCTTGTCTAACCAACATAGAGTTACGTCTGTTGCTAATGTAGACTGAGACTCCTCCACCTTTTGTCCCTGTCTATGCAACTGATGGTTAAATATGTGGAAGGTACTGATGCCTTGCGATGCTGGAGTACTTTCTTTGAACATAAAGCATGTCTCAGTAATGGCACTGATGTTTACATTCTACAGAGTGAGAAAACCTTGTAGGGTGTGGAGTTTATTGTTTATGCTCCTAATCTTAAGCAATAACATACACCTTCTTTGCCTCTACTCTGAACAACCAACTGGCAGACTTTTGTTACAGGACTCCAAGTAAGAAGGCCTGTAAGACAGATAACTTTTTTCTTTGGACAGGAATGTTCCTGTATGCCTTTCCACCCTTTCCATTAATATCCAGGGTAGTCCTGAAGATTCAGGAGGAATCACCCAAGATCACTGTGGTGACTCTCATCTGTAATAACACCAAAAAACAGTAGGCAAGCAAAGGTCAAGCTGGATCACACAAACAAAGAACTTAGAAATAAAAGTGCTCAGACCATGACAGCAGATGATAAACAATACGATCAATGAAAGTCCGTACCAATCTAATAAAAAACAGAATTTTAATAGCAAAAAACAAGAAAAGTGAGCACTTTCACGGTTAATACAAACCATTTCATCAGACCATAAAAATAGTAAATACAAACTACAGAGATACCTAATTAAGCAACCAATCAGAATACAACAAAGCAATCACATGTTTACATTCATTCAAAACAACAACTTCATTCATAGATTAATCTAATTATTAAAATTCTGTTTTTATTAGATTGGTGATGTCTGACACATCCAACATCAGTCATCTTCAGTTGACTATCTCAATGATAACGTATTAACTCCTTTTAGGCACCTGCTTTCTGAGGACATGCAACAAATACTAAAATTAGCAAGAAAGCCTGCTACTAGCAAATCATATATTAATAAATGGAAAAGGTTTTCAAGTTAGTACCAACAACATAAGCAACACCCATTCAAGGTTAGTTGTTCTCTGGTTTACAATATTTGTGTGAATTATTATCCTATGGCCTTCCTTATCCTCAGTCAGGTCTCATTTATTGGCCATTTCAGCATGTCTGCCCATGGATCTTCCTCTTTCAAGGCAGTGTGATATCAAAATGTTCTTGAAAGGGGTTTTGCATAAATGGCCTCCAAGTACACTGGTTGCCCCTCCTTGAGATCTTAATTTTGTGCTGGGGAAGCTAATACTTGCTCCATTTCAACCACCTAATATGTCTGACTTGAGGTTCTTAACATGAAACACAGTTTTACTGATTGCTGTGACCTCTGCAAGAAGGGTATCTGAGATGCAAGCTCTTATGGTTAGTCAACTTCACCTTATTTTCTATAGGAACATAATTTCTTTGAGAACTAATCCTCTTTTTATACCCAAATTGGTATCCAATTTTACTTTGAGTCAATCTGTCCATCTCCCTGTTTTCTTTCCTCAACCTAAAAATGAGGGAGAAAGAATTCTCAGTAACTTAGATGTCCACAGGTAACTGAAGTAAAATCTTGGCAGAACCAAATCTTTCAGATCTTCAGATCAGTTAATTTCTTGTGAAAGTAAGATGGAACAGCCTATGTCAAAACAAACTATTTTCAAATGGCTGTCTAAAGCTATTACCCAATTTGGCTTTGTCAAGAGCAGATCCTGCCTTTTGAACTTGGTCGACTTTTTTGAAACAGTCACTAAGGCCATTGATGAGGGTAAGGCAGTTCACACAGCCTACCTTGACCTTGCAAAAGCCTTCGACACAATACCCCACTCGGGCATCATAGACAAACTCACCAGCTTAAATGTAAACCCATATGTCACAAGATGGGTTGCAAACTGGCTCAAGGACAGAACCCACAAGGTCAGAATTGCTGGAGCCATGTCAGACTCTAAGCCAGTCACAAGTGGTGTCCCACAGGGCTCAGTCCTGGGACCCCTCTTATTCGGCATTTATGTTTCCGAGGTGCAAGCAAACATAAGAGGATTGTGGCTGACAAAGTTCGCAGATGACTGCAAACTGGGCGCCATAATTGATACTCCAGCGGACACAAGCATCCTTCAGAGAGGCCTCATAGAAACAGATAATTGGTGCCAGAGCCATGGCCTTAAACTGAATGCCAAAAAATGTATAGTCATACCCTTTGGGAAAAACAAGGTACCCACAAATTAGCACATAGGTGGTAATCCATTAAGTACGGAAGAGGTAATCAGGGACCTAGGGACCCAAGTTGACAGTAACCTCTCATTTGACACTCACATTGCCAAGGTGGTTAGGAAGACCTTCTATATTGCCCACCTTATCATGAAGGGATTCTCATCCAGATCAAGAGAGGTCATTGTGCCCCTGTACTCTTCTCTTATCAGGCCCATGATTGAGTACAATGCCCCATTTGGGATGTATCTTACCCGACACCTGCAGCAGTTGGAAAGACCCCAAAAGTTCCTCACCAAGAGGATAAAGGGTCTCAAACATATGTCATATGCTGCCCGGCTGAAGAAACTCCAGCTCTATTCAGTCGCATACCGCCTACTCAGAGGTGATCTATGCCTGACGTACAAGGCCATGTCCAATCCGGAATTAATGGACATGCTCCACCTCAGAAAATCCAAATCCATCAGAGCCACGAGAGCAAGAGATTTGAACCTCAACACATAAATAAATAGGACGTGCTGGAAGGACAGATTCATAATCCAGAGGCTCCCTACACTCTGGAACAGAATCCTAGTCCACGTTAGGCAGAGCCCCTCACTAGCTCTCTTCAAGAGAAATCTTGACGAGTGGATGGGAGATCATAGGTTTACCCTGGGGGTCATCTCTGTGTCACTACTAGACAGAGGCACAGTAAACTAAACCCTAAATGGGCGTAGTATTCTCATCCCAAGGGGTGGCGAAAGCCGCACACACTCTGGCTAGGCTTGTAAATGCCCTAGGGCAGATAGCCTAGTATGAACCTATGAACCTTTTGCTATAGTCACTATGACATATATATTCCAGGTAGTGTCAAGTGTCACTTTAGGAGGGTCTTGGCTTCATTTATGGCTTTTTGGAAAGAGCTGGATTCTAGAAATATTCTAAAAGCTGCTACTTGGTCCTATGTACATACTTTTACAAAACACTATAAGCTTGATTCCTTTTCTTAAGTCTGGAGCAAGCTTTGGTAGGACCATTCACTAGGGGCTTTTGGACCCTTCTCCTTCCTCCTCCCAAATATAGTTAGCTGTGCTAATCTACTCATATAGTTAAGGCTATCACTGTAGTGATCAATATGAAGAACATAGTACAGATGTGTATGTTGAACCTATCATAATAATATTAGATGTTTAAATGATCACTGCTGCAGTAGCTGCTCTCTCCCTCCACCCCCTTGTTTTTTTTTTTTTTTTTTGGTGGTCTTTTTTATTCTAGGGTGTGGACAATTATTTATTTTAATAA
The DNA here is from genome assembly GCF_019279795.1 of Protopterus annectens. Taxonomy (NCBI): domain Eukaryota; kingdom Metazoa; phylum Chordata; order Ceratodontiformes; family Protopteridae; genus Protopterus; species Protopterus annectens. Next base: position 499,911,006 of record NC_056747.1, on the reverse strand, counting down.
TTCCTAGCATTGATCTTTCAGGGCTCAGCCACCATCTCTCTGTTGGCATGAAAGCTCTGAAGATCTCCATGCCCAAACTTGTTTTCTAGTCAGTTCATTTGAAGCTGCTTGACAGCTTGGACACTTAGATGGTACCCTGAAGATTTGGACAGTGGCCAGTTGTTATATCCTTGGCAAGATATAACCTATATAGCTAAGGCAACTGCAGCAGTGATCATTCAAACATCTGCTGTTATGATCAGTTCAACTTATACAACCATTATTTCTCCAAGCTGGAGGCACTTATCTGTGATAAACTATTCTTGGACGTTTCAGAAGAACTATATGCCCTTTAGGTCAAGCTCACATTTTCTCCGGAAAGTTGTGTCATAAATATCCTTTACCAATCCCTTTATCATCCTGCTTGATTTGCATAGCAGTATCCATGACAGAAGGGGTTATTTCTATCCTGGATGTGCACCATCAGCTCAAGTTCTACCTGAAGAGACTGCACAGGTTTTAGAATGAGGAGCCAGCTGTTGATCTCCATTGTTCCAGGGAGAGAGGAACTTGCAAAGACTAATCAAATCTTTTGTTTCCATTACATGGTCTTACACTATCTGAAGAATGTGTATTCATTGTAAAGTGCTGCTAAAGAGGACTCAACCATGGCTGTGGATGCTTTCAGTACTTTCTTCCAAAATCCTTCCATTTTTAAATATTTGTGCTGCAGTCACTTTGTTGTTAGTTCATGCTTTCACCAAGCATCATTGCTTGAATTATTGGACTCATTGTTCTATACTCTTGTATTATTTCTCGGACTATACCTTTCATGGATTCTTGATTTGTACTGTGTGGGATACTTCTTAACATTTACCACTGCAGAAGTGATCCTAATGCAGGAATCATTTCTGGTTCATGCAGAAACCTTCTGGAGTTTATCTAGCTCTGCAGCTTAGATGTTTTGTCCTGACAAAAATGGCAGATGAGTTTTTACTTGCAGTAAGTGCTTGAAGAGATATCATTAGGGATAAGTACAAGTGGATTATGCTGACTCATGCACTTGAAATGTGGGGTAAACAAGTCCATCCACAAAAGCAGCATTTGTAAAAAAAGGCAGAAAGTACACATCCTGCACTTAGGTCTCAGAAGAAGCAAACTTCCTGAAGAGAACAATGCACTCCAGGTTAAAATCCAAGTTGTATTAAAACATTCAACCTTATATTTTCAGCTTTGCAGGTGTTGCATGACTCTTTCTGGCCAACAATTGGAGTGTGTTCGAGTTTCAGAAAATCTCATGATATCCACTGGAGTCGACTTGCACTGTAGTCTTTGTATCCTTATGTCTAAGGATGCTGAGGAATGGGAAAAATAAATGTGATTGTAGGAGGTAGGAGTATCAATGGTTAAAACTGGACTAAGACATCTAAAGTGGGTGATTATCACCCCAACGTTCCTAGTTTCTTTGTAGTTTCTTTGTCCAACAACCTTAAGTGGATTTCTATCTACATTAAGAAAATATATAATGTGTTGCATGTTTGTACTTAGCACAGTTTTTTTGTTTCCTGTCTTAGAGTTAGAGCTTTCTGAATGGACGTGTTTATCTGAGAGGCAGATGAGCTAGTCTAAGTCTCCTAGACTGATAATGTGGTTCCAGAAATGTAGCTGGCTCAATCAATGCCCAAGTCTGATACAATCCACTGCACCACCCTCTCAACTCTTAAAATGAAGAGCAAAAATAAGTAAGTAATTAAATAAATACTTACCTGTAATAATCTGATTACTACATGCCCCCCCCCCCGTTCCAGCCATTCAGGTCCCATTTCTGTGCCATGCCGCAAGAGTCCTTCCATACATTAAAAAAAATATATTTCTTCTTTTAAACTGTAGCAAACTTCTTCCTTCAAATGTAGAAACAACTGCTACAGTTTATAGCCAGCCTGCATGGAGCACAACAGTGCTCATGTATTAGTTTTTAAAAAAAGTCTTTAAAATGTAGCAAACTGCTTGCTACAAATGTAGCAAGCATTTGCTACAGTTTATATCTTGCCTTACCTACTCCTGAAACCTGTTTTGAAGGGGAGCTGACAGCTTTTTCATTGAACTTTACTTTTTTTTAATTACTATTGTATTTTTATCGGTAGTTATCTGTCTTATATTGAGTGTATTTTTATAGTGTTTATACACGGTCTGATGAAGTGGTAACCCCGTGAAAGTGCTCACCATTAAAAAGTTTATACTCAGCCTGCACAGAGCACTACAATGCTCATGTATTAGTTTTTCAATTTTTTTTATTTAAACTGTAGAAAACTGCTTGCTACAAATGTAGCAAACAGTTGCTACGGTTTGTCTTGCCTGGAAAGAGCGCTATGACACTCATGTTTTATTTAAGAAAAAACAGTCGCTACAATTTCTACCTTGACTGTATAGAATGCTATGTTGTTTGTGTTTTAGTTAAAAAAAAAAAAAAAAAAAAATTCTTACATTAAACTGTAGCAATGCTTGCTAGAAATGTAGCAAACAGTTTAAAGTACACATGGAGTGCTGCGGTGCACAGGTTTGACTGCAGATGCAATACCTGCTTTTTTAAAAATCGTCATTGCACTAAAGAATGCTTGGGGATGATAGATGGCTGATTGCGTCCACTGAACACTTTGTACCTGGGGCCATTTCCCCTCTCACTCCACCCTATATATGCTTCTGTGTGATTCTTTGATGTGTACCACTAGGAGGCGGACATACACCTAAATGCATGAGTGTAATCAGTATTTTCATTTATGCTCTGTTTGTCATGGTATACCTGAACTCTGGAGAAGAAGGTCTGTTTTAGTGCATCATGGGTAAAATGGGAGTGATTGGTGGCCTAGGAAAGTTTCAGATGCTGAGTTGCTTAATGACATTGGTCCTCCTATTGACAAGACTCGAAATGCCTACTCAACTGTAGTATTATGAAAAATACCTAACTTTTGTTTAGGATAGGTATCCTCATGCATCAGTACTTTACAGTTCAACTTATCTCCATTACTGTTTCATGATGCATGCTGCGGTGGTACAGGGGTAGTTTTGTTACCTCACAGCAAGAGGTTCTCCCGTTCGATTCTCGGCTGGGCTTAGGAGTGCCTTCTGTGTGGAGTCTGTATGTCCTCCGCGCGGTTGGGTAGCGTTCGAAAGACCTGTGTGTGTAAATGGTCGTGCCTTTGTTAAAGGTTGGGCATCGAGTTGGCACCTCGGCATTTCGTAAAAATCTACTGCCAATCATTAGCGGACCAGAGTTCTGCTGTGGCGATCCCTTACCAGGAAAAAACAAACAACAACAACAGTTTCATTATGCACGGCAGCAATATATTTAATTCTGTTTCAAAAAGTGATGTTGCATAAGACATTCAAATTACCATTTTGGGATAGAAAATAATATACAGTTGTTCTACTTCAGAAACTGATAATGCTCATATTCATGGGAAACTGCAAAGAAATGCCTATACTATTAAGTTCAGAACCTGTCTTCATCAGATTAAATGCTGGCTTGCAACTTTTATAATTCCTAGTACGTTTACTTACAAACATACTAATATATTATGTTTATGATATTACTTCTATAACAGAAGCAGTAGAATTGTCCAGTTATTAAGGTGGAATTGATATAACAGTGTGAAGCAAAAATATCCTTTGGTGGAGAGCATCATTTTGATATATATCTGAGAAATAGCAGAGCTGAAATTTAGGAAGTGGTCAGAAAAAGTTGCTTTTCTTACTATATCTGAGTTTCTTACTTGGTAATTCCCTCCAAACCTTATATACTTTTGAATCCTTTTCTTTTCTCATGTGACATTACTTCTTTTTTGAATTCTGCTACCTTCAAAGTTCCTTTATGAGACACATCTTATTAACAGTAATGTGTGGAACTTGCCAGCTAGTATAGTAATTGCCTATAGGACCAAACATCGTGTTAAATATTCCATTCTTTTTTGTGAACCTTCTAAAGTAGAGCGAGAAGTCTTGTGCTGTTAGTTTATTATCCGTATAACTGCCTGTTTTTGTCTTAATGGTGTTGAAAATATTTTACTGGTGGTTATATACTTGTTCTAAAGGGGAGATAAATCTCTTTGTGCCTCCTGAAAATGGCCATGAATTTGGAATGTGACAGCTAAGTTAATAATTGTTGCTACTTTTCCGTTAACGGGGCAACACTTCTAATGAGTGTTTTCCATTATGGGGCCAACATCGGAAAAGTGCCTTCTTTTCCAAAAGGCATTTAGTACATAGTGAAATCACTGCTTATATCCTTGCTTTCATTAAATACATTCCATCACAGCAGCAAAATAGCAGCCTAAATCAAATCAGTCAGCGTCCGTGTGAATAGCCTTTATGTATGTCACTTTGGAAGAAATAGAATTAGACTATTGAAGTTGGATCGCGGTTAAGAAAGAAAAGAGAGGATTGCATTTCAGACACTGTTTTGGACCTGCAAATAGTAGCTTGAAAAGCCTCCATACTGAGATTGCTGCTGGTAAATACTGGCAAAGTAAGGTAGCTTTGCTGAAATACTTTTGGCAGCAAATGTTTTCAACTTTGAGGTGAACTAATGGCTACAGCTGGAATGCTGCACCTTATGATAATGGCTGTGGGGCAAAGCCAAGATTTCTTGGGTGCTTGGTCTGCATATAGTGGGCAAACCACTTTTTTGGTTTTGAAAAAAAAATGGGCTGCACCAAAAGGAAGTGCTTGAGCTGTAAGCAAGAATGACACAAATGCATAAGTAAAAGAAGGATGATGTTTACTATGGATCAGTAAAGTTCGTTAAGGTTTTACTCTGGAAAATAGTGTCACCATCATATAACTGGAATAGATTCACTCTATATAGTCAGCAGTCCAAGAAGCGATGTTGTGTCTTTTGGATAGTTTTCTGTTCTGGATAAAATGTAATAATCATCTGTGACAGGAAAGTGTGTGTGTGTGTGTGTGTGTGTGTGTGTGTGTGTGTGTGTGTGTGTGTGTGTGTGTGTGTGTGGCCCACTTCAGCAGCAGCTGTGAGATCAGTCCGAGCGCTTGCTAAGATTGCAAACGGTCATTTTGAAGTGTTGTCCTGATAACGGAAAAGTACCCAATTACTAAATGAACAAGCACAACAATATAGTAAGTTTGGGATATTATGTTTGAAGACTGAAAGTTAGAAGGTTGCTTTTAATTTAGGATTAGAAAGCATAGCATCAGAAATGGCACTAGCTATGGTAACACATTTTCGGAAATAAATGCAGCAGTCTAATGTTGACATGTCTTCACTCAAAATATCAGTTATAGCACTTATATTACATGGCCTGAAAAATACCAACAACCTAACAACAATAACTATGCCACTTTTCTTCAGTTTTCAAATCAGTAACCTGCCTGGATTTGGAAAATCGTACATGTCACATCTGTCAGAAACTGTAATAAAGGCAATAGTATTATTTTGGGGAAAATACTGTATATTTTAAAAGTTCTGACTGTGGTGCATACATTACTCTATATTAAGTTTAATAATTTCACAGCAAATATGAATTATTTTTATAATGCTTTTTCCACAATAAAAGTAGTAAAAGTTCTGGAAGTCTGTTTCACCAAACTAGAATAAAATGTATTTGGTATAGAAAATTCATTTGAACTGGATAAAAAACATACACCTATAATATTGAAAAAGAGCTCTGGGGAAACTACTGCATTTTTAATGTTGAAAGAAAATATTATGATTTTCCAAATAAAGATGGCAGTGTTTGCCAACCTTAATGCAGTATCAAAATGTTGTAATGTTTTCCTATGCCAGCACTTTCTTTTTGTGCATTCTAACCATCAGTCCACTCCTAGAGTTATTGAGCACATTCATTCTCAAATTCAAGGAGCCACGCATGCGATACATGTAGTGAGAGAGACCCAACTAGAGAAGCCATCATTCAGGCTGGTATGGAGGAGTTTTTGTCCCTTGTAGCATCCCTTCTTCCTCCTGACAACAAAGTAGGAGTGTTTTGTCGCATAGGGCATATTTAAAGGTAGACCACAATTGTCCACAGGCTAGAGAGCTGTATGGCATCTACATTGAGGACAAAGGCTATGAATACATTTCAGTTAAGTGCTGACCCCTTCCGTGGTGGCTTACATGGACAATTGCATAACTGTGGTGAGTATACAATGTTCTCTAATTTGTGTACACATTCCAAATCAAATGCTTATAATGAGGTTACCAAAAGTGGCCTGGTATTTTCAAACCCACATACCTAGTTCATGGCTGTACCTTTTACCCCTGCAAGCCTCTGCTTACATGGTGGCAAACAGAAAGCTGGACCACCATGCCCTCCAAACAGAATGGGCAAGCCAGCATCAGTCACGGACTACCACTCCAAACCACTCTCCACCCCCTGGCTCCTCCATTACTCAAGCTGCTATTTGAACTCAGGTAATTTGGATCATAGTCTGAGCTTTATCTCTCTCTGCCATGTAACTGGGCAAAATTTAGCAATTTTAATATTTCATCACAAAATTCCAGTATAATATTTTGGCCATTTCCATTGGTATAGAAGGTTAAAGCATGATTACCCAGATAGCCCAAGTTTAACTAATAGACCAGAAGCCTGTTGGAGATGGTAGGGGAAGGAGAGGAATGATATGGCTTAAGCCTGCTCACCTTTCTTCAGGGAGAGGGAACAGAGGTGTGTTCATGGGTGCACACTCTGCAGGGAGAGGGAACAAGTGTGTGCTCATGGATGCATACTCTGCAGGGAGAAGGAGCAGGTGTGTGTGCTCATGGGTGCACACTCTGCAGGAAGATGGAACAGGTGTGTGCACATGGGTGCACACTCTGAAGGGAGAGGGAACAGGTGTGTGCTTGTGGGTGCACACTCTGCAGTAAAGTTACTGGAGGAGTTTAGAGATCAAATGTAAGTGCTTGACTACAAGGGTGGGGGCAGGGCCAATTGATCACATCACGCAGAAGCATGGCGTGCATTGCTTAGGCCAATTTCAAGTCATCCTGTTGGGTGCTAATAAGTTAGTACTTAGGAGTTAGGGTAATAAAGAAAATCTCTGATCTTCCTCGGTATGATGGAATGACTTCCAGTAGGATCACCCTCCCATAATGCATTTGCAGTATGGCTTTAATGTAACAGGAATTAATGGGTCAGTAGAGCAGACAGGATGGTAAGCTCAGTGGTCATTGGAGGACAAGATTGAAAAAAAGTTCAGCATAATATTTTTTGGTGCAACTTTATGAATATATTAGCAACAATGTTTGCACAAAGTATAGAAGGTGATTTCTGAATACCTGAGCAAAGTCTTATTTGGTTATGGAAAGGATGAGCTTAACCTCAGTCTGACATATTAAATCACATATATGACTAGCTTTGAATAAATGACTGTATCATTAATTGGCTGAAAAATCAGTTTAAATTGATGGTATTTTTGCAATAACTTTATTAGATGCTGGATTACAAATGTTGTCTAGTGATAATATTTTATGTCTGCATTCTGTAAATATTCTATTGGTCCTCTCCAAGTCCGGAAGTTGTAGGATACACAAAATCTCCCACCATCTGATTTCAAACTTGCTATTCTGTAAATGAAATAATTTGCTTTGTAAAAAAAAGTCTAAAAAAACTTTTAAAATATGCTTTGGAAGTTTGGAAGTAGATTGCAAAATCAATGCATCCATTAACAACCCCCTTTTCCCATTTTTACGTATGGAGTCAGTGTATGACTTTAATCAATCAATTAGAGCCAAGATTCTTACCGCAAAAAGAATAAAATTTGTCTTACAGCCTTGAAACTCTATGCCAAAAAGGTGACCAATCATTTGTTGAAATAGCCCTTGAATGATATTAAACCAGCAAATATTTCTGAAATTAAATACATGCTCTGTGTCTGTTTCCAAATAATGAAAATGCAGTTTTAATAAAAAAAAATGAAAAAAATAAAGAATGATGCATATCTTGTTAATTCAGTATTAAAGTTCAATGTCAAGGCAGTCAGACCAAAAGTGACATGATCAACATTTCAGGTCAGTGAACTGCAATTCATTCACTTGCTAATTTACTTTAATAAAGGCATAATAGAGCAAATATGCAAATTTCAGGTAACTGCATTTTGCTTTATCTAATTTAGTGGATGCTGCTGGATTTAAGTCAAGCAGGTTTCTGAGGTCTTTAGAAATAACAGTTTTATTAGCCATATACACACACATACATGTATATTAGATCTACATCTATATATTTATTGATCTATTTTATCTAATTTTATTTTTTTATATTTTTATTTAAGTTTTGAAACATCGAAATGTAAATAAAAAAAAATAAAAACAAAGAAATCTTTTTTTTTTTTTTTTACATTTTTGCAGGGGAGCAAGCCCCCCTGCACCCCCACACCCACTGCTAATTAAATATACCTAATCCAAGATTGCACTACAGCAAGGAAGACGGTAAATATACCACTCCATGCTGTACAGCGATCTCCATTTAAATGGTTCAAAGTTTCAAAACTTCGATCTTGTGGTCTTGATCATAAAAAATTGGAAGTTTTGAAACTTCAAGATTTAGAAGTAGACCCATATACACACACACACACACACACACACATATATATATATATATATATATATATATATATATATATATATATATGTTAGTAAAATTGTTGATTGTGTTATAGGACTGAAGCTGCTTAAATGTTTTCACTTGTTTTATAAATATAGATTTTTCATGCATTGAGGCTATCTCGACATATGAGTAGTAGTATGTTATGTATGGCATTTTCAAACTTTTGCAGTTGATATTTTTGCAGTCAGCTTTGGGTGTGTTAGATTAAATGTGGTAGAAAATATCTATAAACTTTGGACCTAAGACTTTTGTAGATGTGCTGGCTGAGCAGTAGTGCCCTTGAAGCTGGCCATCTGCAGACACTGAGTTATAGCACTGTAACTGCCGTCAAGTTTGATGAACTGTGGTCGGGGCTGTCAGTCTGGTATCAGCCTGTTGGAAGCTATTGGATTACATTTCTTCTCTGCTGGTGCATTAACATGGACTACAGTAGCCACACACCCACATCTGTGAATCTTCCAGGCATATCAATGTCCTTTTTCATTGTGTAGTAATACTTTATGCATACCATGTCTGTGAATCTTGCATGCAGAAATTTAAAAACGCACTTGCACTTTAGCAAAAAGCACTTTTTCTTAATTTGGAATATTTAGGTTTTTGGGTTAAGGAAACAGTCTTGAAATGGGAGTTGTCAGTGAAATTATTGATATTGAGAAATAAACATTATTCTGTACTGTCGAGAATTACAACTGGACATACTGAAAATATGTGCAGTTGCTTTCTTCATTATGCCCACTCCCTTTGATATGTGATCAATTAAAATGCAGGTTTAGTTTAAGTTGGCATTACTTTAGTGTCGTGTGGTGAGTGCAGTGGCTGAACTGTGATGCCAGGCAAACAGCTGATGTTGCTGACCATGATCTGCACATCACATACCATGTACCTGATGACGACTCAGGATGTCCACTAACAGGGCATCTATGTGCTGCTTGCACAGGCAAAAGTTGGGGCAATAGTTAAATTACATGCCATTGTATATTGCTGTAGTTACTTGTGTAGTCAGTTATTTAACGAAACATGGGTAGCCAGGATTAGTTCAAAGCTAGCACCACAGCATCCCTGCAGCAGATGTCAGCATCAGACTGTGCTGGTGTACACATCATCAACCTGACAGAAATGTTCAAATTTTCAGTGTAGGTCTTCTGCTTCTTTTCTTGGGGCCATAAATAGTTTAGTTGTCTGTTTTATTGTTATGGAAAATAAAATATTGAATTATACCTTAAAGTGTGTTTTGCTTTGCCATGTTGGGAAACATTTAGTTGAGTAATGATAGTTTTCTGAAAACAAATGATAGTTTCAGAATGTCAAAACATTGATGTCAGAATGCAAGTAATACAGGAGATTATTTTAGAGTTTATTTAATATATTTCCTGTCTGTCACATTAATGCGATGGTATATGATATATATAATCAAGTACTATCAAACAAATTCAAGAAGTTTAAAGTTGTCATTATTTTTATAGGTTATTGATACCATCCTGTTCTTTTCTCTGAAGTTACAAAATCCAAGCGATGAGTTTTCTGGCATGATTGTCAAAGAAGTCACTTCAGTTTACACAAACCTTGTCACCAGTATTGATGATACACTGTACATTGAAATACTGGTGAACGATATAATATCACAGTGCCTGAAGCAAAGTGGTAAGCATTCTGAAAGTTATAGAAATTGTTTTCCTTTTTTTGTATCCAGGGATAAATTATAGGCTTTTTTGCAAGAGTTTTGTAATAAAGGCATATCTGAGTGATGCTATTTCAGAAGGATTATATTTTAAAATAAGAATATGAGAAAATAGGTAAAAATAGTCCCTTGTTCAGATTGTTGAAGTGTTACAGGATTTAACATTTCAGATGAAAAAGGCATTTTTGCTGTTTCTATAAAACAGTGATGTACCATCTCCCATGGGAACAAGTGACACTTTTAATCTAGCACAAGTTCAGGAAAATGGTAGTGAAAGTTTACCCAGACTTTATTTCTTAGGTGGTAAATGTTTCTTGTAGATTAAAGGGTCAGCAAGGAGGGGTCATTAGATGTTCATCATACTGATCACTGCTAAGGATATAACAGCTGGCCAGCTTCCAAAGCTTCAGGCCACCTTCCACACACCCACACCATTAGTCAGCTCAAGCTGAGATGACTAAAAAAGCAGGCTTGGGCATAACTCCCTTCAAAGCTTTCATGCAAGCAGAGATAAGGAGGATAAGGCCATTACAAGGACAATGCTAGGAAAACAAAAGTAAAGATATCCTTCCTTATCAATGTTACAGTATTCCCTAGATGTGTGATATGCTGCTGAGCATAACCTAACATCTGGGCGGCATAGCAAAGCCTTTAGATCATCACAGCAAAACATGTCAGCTGTATACTCCCTGAATAGGGCATAAAGGTGACATATGAACATCCAGTCCTTAGAAAGGATCAAGAACATCTTCCCTAACAAGAATCTTGTTAATAAGTTCAGTCCTTAGAATGTATCAAAAACATCTTTCCTAATAAGAACCCTGAGAATCCCCCAGGCCTTTTGGAAATGCTCAGCCATGGTTCCCCATCAATATCTGTGGGAGAGGTTTGCATAGCCTTAGAGGATGTGTGAGAAGCCATTTCCATGCCAGGCTCCTACAAGGTCATGGCAGAGGAAACCGGTATCAGCACTCGATGGTCTTCTGTGTCTTTGTCCACCTCAACAGATACATCCAGAGGAGGTTGGACAGCAATAAAATTAGACTGAGATTTTTTGGTCTTCTTTTTAAGAGATGACTGTACCTCAAGTTGGGCGGGTTAATCCATGGTACTCTGGATTAAAGGTTTGAGGTGTTGGTTCTCAAGATAAATGGACAAAGAAGACAGGTGGCTGCAAGGAATTTTGGGAACAAAAGCCTGATAAATGGTACACTGGGTATGATCATGTGAAGCATCCAGGCAGAATAAACACTTCTCATGACAGTCCTTATGGGGAATCTGCCATACACACTGACATTTTCCCTTCCTGGATGTCATGAAACCTAAGTACACAAAAAAGAAGTAACCCCAATGGGGCACTTATTTATAAATGTGTCTGTAGAAAACCAGCTCAGTGAAGGGCATTCAGACCGACATTCATCTGTGGTGTTCAGACTGGTGGCAAAGAAGTTATGAGTACTGATCATGTGTACTTTGCCTTTATGCCCTACACCTGTGTAAAAAGAGCATACACCTGTCATACAACACTGTGAGGATGTAAAGGCCTTGGTGTACTGGCTGGATGTTGGGCTATCCTTAGCAGGAGATCCCACATCTGATGAATACTGCAACAGTGAAAAGAAAGACTTCTACTGTTATGCTAAGATTTTCACACAACTCTACTTTTTAAGATAAGTCCCCTCAGATTTCTAAAGGCCAAAGTCCTTACTTCCCTGATAAATCTGTCTGTATCTCACATTCTCTCTCTCCCTTTCCACTCAACCAGGTTTTCTTATCCCTCAGACTCTCCCTGTCTCTACCTGCTGGGCAACAGATTACCAAGGAGTCTTGGGTCCTTTCCCTTATTCAGCACAGACATTTCATGGTTTGGAAGTTCCTTCCCCCATTCTCAGGCCTTCCTCAGCCTTCTGCAGACCAACTCTCTCATTTTCCAGTCATCCTGTAGGAGTTGTTGGATCAAGGAACTATTCAATCTGCTCCAGCATCTGTTCCAGCAATCAGGGGGACAGGGTTCTATTTCAGAACATTTCTGGTGCTCAGAAAAGAGAAGTCATGGAGACCTGTTCTAGACATTTCCTTCTTCAACACCTTCCTAAAAGTGCCTTCCTACAGGATATTATCTCTTATGATTCTTTTCCCTCTCTTGCCTCCCAACGCTTTTCTGGTCTGTTTAAATGTAAAGAATGCCTATCTTAATATTCCCATTCATCATCTTTTCAGGAAATATTTGCATTTCTCTGTTTTTTCCTCACATTTTCAGGTATCTGCTTTCCCTTTTGGTCTTTCTGTGGTCCCAAGGGTGTTCTCCAAATGTCTGGCTCATGTGATGGCCCTCTGCAGGCAACAGGGGATTCAGGTATTCCCATATCTGGACGACCTGCTTCTTCAGGCTTTCTCTCAAACCCATCTGCTTCAAAATCCACACTTTATTGTGTTACTCCTGCAGAGCCTGAATTTTACTTCCAATCTCTATCTCAAGAAGTTGGTCATGACTCTTTCTCAGGAGCATGTTTTCCTGAGTTGCAGAATTGAGACAATTCCAGTGTTGGCTTCTCTTCCCCCTTCAAAAGTTCTGTCCCTGACAGCTTATTTTCAGTTTCTGCTTCCTCTCTCAGTCCTTCCTGCTGAGGAATTTGTCAGAGACCTGGGGTTCATGGCATACGCCATTCCCATGATACCCTTTGCCAAACTTTATATGAGGAATTTCCAGTTAGTATCTCAAGACTGTTTGGCTCGGGCATTGCCACCCTCTGGAATTTCCAGTCCCTCAATTTCCATGTCTCAGACTCAAGATTCTTTGATTGATTTGCATATTTGTCTCACTCCAGGTTTGCCTTTTCAGTCTTCTCCTCTTCCTCTGGGATGGGGAACCTCTTCCAGCAATCCGAAAATTCAAGGTCTCTGACCCCCTCCATCAGATGTCAGATCACATAAACATCAAAGAGCTGAGTTCACTCATCCTTGCTCTGCACGCCTTTCACTTTCTTTGGGTACCAGACTCGCTAAAGATTTTTACAGACAGCACTACAGTCATGTGGTACATCAATAAACAGGGAGGCACAAAGTCTTATCTTATTTGCAGACTGGTAACTCAGGCCTGGGACATTGGTATCCACTGTCATATCAGTCTTCAGGCAGTATAAATTCCCTCAGAAAACAACCTCATGGTAGACTGTCTGAGCAGGTCCAAGACACAACCTCAAGAATGGATGTTTCAATGGGAGGTGGTTCTGGGCATTGTACAACAGTGGTGGACTCCTCATGTGGATTTCTTTGTCTCCTGTCTCAGCAGACAACTTCCTGTATTCTGTTTCAGGACTCCCAGTTCTCTGTCTTGGAAGGTGGGTGCCGTGCCCTTTTCTTGGTAGGGGATATGCCTTTTCTCCTCTTCCCCAGTATTCCAGGTTCCTGTACAAGATTATGAAGGACTGTCCCAAAATCTTACTGATGACTTCTATTAGGCCCAAACAGCACTGGTTCCCCCTTCTCTTTTACCTGGCCAGGGACAATGATTCCAAGTTACCTCACAGCTTAGATGTTCTCACACAACACAAGGGATCTCTCATTCACCCTCACTTGTCCACACTTCAGCTGACACTTTGGATTATGGGGTTTTGATCCCCCTTTAGAAGCCATTTTTCTGAAGGAGTGCTTAGCGTTCTGCAGGAGGCCAAGAAACCCACTACCAGAGAATCCTGTGTAGCTAAATGGAAGACATTTTTCTGTTTGGTGTCTCAAGCATAACCAGGATCACTTTCAGTGGAGGTCCCTTTGGTTCTTTCCTATTTGTATGAATTGCTCAATGCTGGCCTAGCTTATTCTTCTGTTAACGCTCATTTGTCGGAAATTTCTACCTGTCTGCCTTTGACTTGTTGCTTTGAGGTCAAGCCATTTCTTAAAGATAGCCTTCATATTGGGCTTCCAAGGTGACCTATTTCCCCTTCTTGGGGCTTTAATTTTGTCCTTGAAAAACTCACCCAGGCCCCTTTTGAGCCTGCTTATTCTTCCACTATGAAACACTGCACCTGAAAGATTGTTTTGTTAGTGCTTGTTACTTTATCTAGAAAGTATTTGAAATTCAGGCTCTTATGGCAGTTTCTCTTTTTTTGTTGTTTTCATAGGGGCAGGGTGTCACTGTGTACTAATCCTTCTTTTATGAACAAGTTGGTTAATGCTTTGTTCCTGAATTAGTCCGTTCAACTCCCTTCCTTTTTTCCTTCTCTGCAGACTGCTAGTAAGAAGGTGCTTCACACCTTGGATTTACATTGACACCTTGGATATTATTTGGACAAAATTACGGTCTTTAGAAAATCTGAGCAGCTTTTTGTTTGTAATAAAAGGACAATGGGTTTGGCTGTTTCTAAACAATTAATTTCTTCTTTACTTGGAATCAGCAGGCTGCACCACCCAGAGTTCCCACTGCATGTCACCCAAAAAGTTGGCCAAGCTGCCTCCCACCACCCAGGATGGGTAAGTTGTGTACTGCTCCATTCCCATCTTTCTATCCCTCGCCTTCCAGCCCTGATGACCTCTGAATATGGGTCATCTGGGTCACAGTAAGGGCTCTATCATTCTCTGCCATAGAAGGGGATAACCAGCTCCGTTTTGAAGTCTGGCTGGGCATTTCAAATGATTTTAGTTCCCCAGCTTCTTCAGGGCACATTTTGTCTTTCTTCAACTCCCAGTACTCACCAGCATGTAACCATCTTCCCACACACACACTTGAGTGTCATTTTTTCCTCTTTTAGCCACATTTGCTGCTTCTTTTTATTACATTACTTCTTTCTGCTCTCTTTTATTGTATTCTTGTAATAATAATAACCAAAAACAAAAGAATAGTAATAGAATAACTTTCTAGTAGCTTAAATGGTAACAGACAACTGTTTAATATAAGCACTGTAACTTTAATTCAGATAGTAAATTGCAGATCTAAAGACTGTTGCTTTTTCACTTTGTAGAAAATTGTCATTACTGAATCTTGCATTGCTTCCAGTTTCTTTTGCATATATTATGCAGACCACTAGAATATTGTTAACTAATGGTGGCTGCCATTGCACATTGAGACCCTAAGTTAAAGCCAGGACAACTGAGTTGCACATGGTACCTTGAATGTTTCCTTTGACAAGTGCATAGAAACAGTAAAGAAGTCCCAAGATCAGCATTCATTCATTTATTTTATTAATTGATTTACTCTTTCTGAAGGTATCCAGGGTTCCTCTTTTTATCGGGGTGAATTGTAATGAGATATTAGAATTTTTCTTTAGGCTTCAAAGAGCATATTCATAAGTTACAACATAATTTGTGAGTGTACTCTACTTGTATACATGATACGTAAGACCAGGGTTCAATGGTTTTATAAAATAAAATCATTTAGCTACTGTGAGACTGCTGCTACAGGCACAGCAAAGACTGAATAATAATGAATGATGAATGATGCTAGATGCTCAGGTATGTGTTCAGGGCATATTACAAGTAATGTCACTGCCTAAAAAATGTAATAAAGTTTGAGGGCTAGTATGCATTTACTATATCATAACCCATTCAACATTTTGCTATAAGACTTGTTTCACATTAGGAGACACAACAATGAATCTTAGCATTTTGGTGGCTGCAGCATGGCAGATAAATCGCAGTCTATGAACCAACTGACCTAGGATTGAGTACTGGTACAGATGCTGGAAACACCAGATAGGGATACAGAGGAGTAAAAAGATGGCATCTGTTTGGATAATCATTTGAATTGTCGGGGCCTGCTAGACCAAGTCTCAAAACACCGAATAGCTGATAGAATGGACTTACATATACTAAGTCCAATATTCTGTTTCTCAGAATATTCCCTTTTCTCCAAGGTATGGCAATCTTGGGAGTTAGTGTATATATGTTTGGAGGATGTTGGGAGGCTATAACACTACCGTCCAGTGAGGGGAACCACCTTCCTCGCAGCCTTTCCAACCAATCTGGAGACAGTCACGGCACACTGCTGCAGAGGAAGTGTGCCTGACTGTGTCTAGCTCTCCCAGAGATAGCCCTCCCACCCCCACCCTAGAGAGATTTTCAAGATTCACTCTTCTCTGGGTTTTCAGTCTTTTTTTTTAGATCTTTGGTACTCGGCAAGTTGAGTGCTGACATTTCAGTAGGGAGCCATCTGTATGACTGTCCTGGGGATAGGTTGCAGGACATGCCATGGGGTAAGTGTTCTGCTACTAAGTCTCCAGTTGAGATTGTAGAAGTAACAGGAGCTGTTTGCTCCTGGATGGGAGAGTGAATATGCCTGATTGGATGTTTCACATTGGATGTAGGTAAAGGCTCCAGGTGTCCTAACCTTAACACTTGCATTCTACACAAAGTGGATATTATGCTAGTATAACAGAATCATTTGATTTCTCCATGCAGGCATTTGGACAGATGATCAGTAAACATAGAGGGGCCATAAAATTAACAAAAATGTACATGTGACCACTTTAAGGAAAGGTTTGGGTGTTTAGAATGGTGAATGGAAATCCCTGAAAGTGTAACAGAAATTCCTGTATTTTTTTTTTTTGCAGGCAATATAGTTATTGATCACCTCGTTATCCCAGTGCCTCCTGTCAATGTAATTCCTGTGAATTATGGGTCATGGCTAAAGGACAAATTAGCAGATCAAGGCTCCAAGGGAGGACTGTCACTGAATGAGAACATAGAACAAGCATACAATGACACATGGTAAGACGTATCCAGTGTTTATATTCATGTTGAGTATGCAGTGCATTCAGTCTACATACTGTCCAAATAATTAAATAATAATAATAATCAGCAAAGGAAATATTTAAAGCAGTACTTTTTGCATTGCACTAAACATGTTCCTGCATGCCATTGCTCGGCACAAAGACACATGCTAGCATTTGTATAGGTATTATTCACCCAGTCATAAAATGATTATTGTTTTGGAACACAAATGCAGAGGACAGATACTGCCAATCCTTATTGGATTTGCATAATCATAAGCTGGAGAAACATTTTAATGGTTTAATTATGTTCTTTTTTTTGTTAATGAGGTGACTACAGGATTGATTCTAGCTCATGTTCTTATTTTCAGAATGTGAAATGTCAATGGCGCCATGTTAATATGAAATGTTTGTGATAAAGGTCACTGCTGCCAAAATCCCTAGATTAAATAGAATATTGCTGAATGTGGGTATCAGTCCCTCAGCCTGATTTTTATTATCAGTCTAACATATTTTGAAAACCTGGATATAAAATAGAGTACACTGCATGCCCAGCTCAGTTCTTCTTTTGCCCCTTTAAGTGAACAGTAAGCCTAAGTCTTATTATTTGGTATTTTTTTAATTTCATTTTATATTTCTATTTTATCCTTTGTTGACTGGTTTAGTCCCACTTTGTCATTTATCTAGCTTTTAAAGATGATTGTGTCTTGTTTATGATATTGTACTATTCTAATGACATCTGAGAGAAAAAATAGGAAGTACTCTTGTATTAAATTCCTATCTAATGATTTCCACATTTGTTATTAGTTATGGATGTGAAGATGATACCTATAATACCCAGATATGGGCATATACTAGTGGAATCAGATTTTTATTGAGCCAAAATGGAAGCCAAGACACTGAGTGATCTCTGCACAGGGTGTGTGAGCTGGCTGGAGAAGTGGCTATTTTAGGTCCTAGATCAGGCACATGCTCATAGTCCATGTCTCATTGCCCTTCCAGATCTATGTATTCATTTTTATTATGTTAAGTGTTAGAGCTGAAGAAAAGAAATACTTCAAGCGTAAATGGCACTTCTACCTACAGCTCCACACCATCACCTCCTCCCAGCCAATGATAATCTCAGCCAGGGAGTAATTGTTGTAGTTACATGGCTTTCCCAATCCACTTCCCTTTTCTGCCATCCGGAAGCAGTGAAGGAAATTTGAAATAGGATGAGCAGTTGATGGTGAAATGACAAAGCAGGAACCAAGAAATGACTTCCACTAGGATGTCTTAAATCACTGCTATTAGCTTGTCTGTCTTCCGTACTTTCCAGTTCAGATGAACCCTGGCCAAATGACACCTTTAAAGGTGTATGTCCCATGACCCTAGCCAAAAAAGCCAAAACAGACTGCTTGGATGGGAAATATTTTTCTCTAGGAATTGCAGGTTTAACAGCAGCTATATCTGATGCAGTATCCCTGTTAGCAACAGTTTATCTACCCTCTCCTAGGATGGATGTAGGCCCTTACTGTAGTCTGAAATATTTGCATTTTCAAGAAAATGTATTCTGTTGTTATTTTTATTATGTCTCTCGTGTTATTTGTTCCCTAATTTATCACAGTGGACATTGGGATCTTGCAAGCCACATGCACTTGCACTGTAACTATTTTACTCCAAGGCCATATCATTTACCTGAGACAGAGCTTTTCTTTGTGCAATCTGCTCTGAAGGTTTAGCTTGCCCTTGTGGGGTTCTTTATACCGATACATGATGCTGGTTAACTCCCTTCTTATGCATTTATCTCTTGGTGACTAAATGGAGGCCACCCTATTGCCTTTTTTCTCCACAGCTGTATTTCACTCCTAATCAGCTAACCAGATACTCATTTCCTCAGGCTTCAAAGCATTTCAAAGCATTTGAAGTGTAAGGACTTCATAGCCACTCCCCCCTTCTGTGAATTATTTCTGCTATATAACCACTTACACTGTTATCTGGCTTTTGTATGTGCTCCTTGAATTTCTCCTTCTTATGCTGATGCTTTTCTCTCTTTCCTCAGCTTATCACGTCTTCAGCACATTTAACCTGTCTTTGCAGCTCAAGTCGATTCATTCTTTCATTTGCTTCAGATTTCAGACATTGTATCTTCTGCTGTAGTATATTTAGTTGTAACTGGGTTCTGAGATCATTTGAACGTAAACTATGTTAGACTGATGCTTATACTTTCAGAGGACTGCATCTAAGCTGTATCTAAATCTGCTCTCATGCTGTCCACTGACATGCCAGCATAATGAATTCTTTTGGTTTTATACTTCTTAGTCAATGGTGACAGTGTTTTTAGAGGTTATTTTACCTGCTTTGAATCTACTGCAACTAGAAAATAAAGTAACTACACTGCAAAACATACTGCCACACGATTACCTTTTGGCTGCAATGTTGTTCACACTTTTTGGTACCAAAGCTCTTTATAGACTATACAAGTCTCCTTTACAGTATCTAACACCCACCTACCAAATAATATATGATAAAGTGGCATGATCTAAGCTACTAGCTCAAATTAAAATGTGATGCACATGGAATGCTAGTTCTAGTGCAGAAGCAGTACATTGTTTGTCTGCCATCTCCAGTACCCACTAAAAAGGTAAAGACAGTTAAATAATAAGGGTGCACAGTAAGCTTACAGTGCTGCCTTGAGTAATACCAAATATCTCCCAACACAGACACATTAAGCACTGCCCAGCTACAGATAGTAATCATTACTGACTCCCCATGCCTTTACACACTCCAGACTGAGCCCAGTACATTTCAGTGCAACCTTGCCAATAGTGTTTGAAGCATGGCAAGAATTATTTAGCACAGCATGCACACTCACACAATATTTTCTGAATGAGGGAATTGGTCATTCTCCCAAGGTTTAAAATATGAAGATATGCTTCTACCAATTAGCCAGAGCTAAAAAAAAAAATAAAAGAAATAAAAAAAGCCTTTAGATATGTATGGTAGTAAATAGCACTCATCACACTTAGAGTAGATACGAAACAGTTTAATATACAGGTAAAATGCATCATCCCTCACCAATAAATAAACATTCAGTCTCAAGCATTTAAAGGAGAATATTGATAGCCTCTTCCTGAAATACATGTTAAAAGTCTTAGTTTCCAAGTAACTCAAAGTATGCATGTAAACAATAAAAGCTTGTACAAAAAACTGAAAAAAAACATTCAAAATTATGAAAGACAGAGCACATTTTTTCAACATGAAATCTATCAGCCTGTGGTGCAAATATGTATTGTCTTTTACTGTTTCTAGTCATTTTAATCTAAAATGGATTGTTCAGAGATTGTTCAAATACCTTTTAGGAAGCAAATCTCTTCCATGGGTAATATCCAGCAGTAGCTGCAGTTGGTCTAAATGTAGGTTTGTCAACATCTATTTAAACGATCACATTTAGTTGAGATATGCAGATGGCCATCAGGTGTTGAGAGCACCAATCCCGGGTAGGGAAATATTCCCTTTCCCTGGGGATTGTTCAATCTCAGAATTAGTATATATAATTAGCAAGGGATTGGAGGTGCATTGTGGCTTGCCCCACCGTAAAAAACAATGGTATTTGTTTTTTTCATAGATTCATTGGGGGGGGGGGGTTGTTTTTTTTTTTCAAAATTGCATGTACTGAGGTGGTTCTTTCTTAGTACATGCATGGTAATGTGTCAGTGTTCGGTTTGTTGACTTTTTGTGGTCAATATTTCAGAGGTTAACATATGGGCTACTAGAATACAATGAGTAGACCCATACAGATGTATCTATAAAGATGCATTTGTAGATCTGTATATATGCGTACACTCTGCTTTCCAATTACTGATACCTAATACAAGCTAGGAGGGGTGAACAATTTAGTGTTTATAGATAGTTTTCCTCATATAACCATGGTGTTAGGCTACAGACATATGTTCTTGGGATGTCTGGCTGAAAAAAAAAGATGAGGCTGGAGGATTGATATCTGCCATTAGAAATATTCAAGTAATATTATGAGTTTGTACAGCAATAGTGTACTTTTACTTCAAAAATAGTTATGTAATTGTATTTTGCAATTCTTTATATGGAAATCTAATTCATATCTGTTGGAGTACAGGTCACATACTCTAGATCTTAGGTAGTCAACCTGCAAAATGCTATTAGAGTATAGCAACAGATGAGATTGCAGGGCATATTGACAAATATCCCTGATCACAAATGCTTAAGAAATCCTTTAAGACATTGAACTCGGTGTCACAATATTATGCTTCTTGCCTTCACTTGATACAGCTGTTGTATATCTCCAGGCTGAGTCTTATATTTTCCTTCTCCAAATGTGCATACAGCTTTCATATCCCACTACTGTTCATATTCTCTTCTTTACTGTTGCTAATTACTTCTTCATTGAAATAATTAAACTGTATTACTAAACATAAGTTCAGTTACCAGAGAGTTGATCAATGTTATACACTCATTTCAAAAAATTGTTTAAGCTTTTAGCTTTCTAAAAATTTTACATCTATGTTCTCTTTAAATTTGGGCTACTGAAGATCTGAATGTTGTATATTAGTTATCTACTGAATTTTATATACTAGTTATACACTTTCTTTTTGTGTGTGTGTGTGTGTATATATATATATATATATATATATATATATATATGTATATGTATACTTTGTTGCTAACAGTACACACACACACACACACACACATATACATATATATATATATATATATATATATATATTTATTTCTAACAGTACATATATATATATATATATATATATATATATATATATATATATATATATATATATTGCTAACAGTACACACACACACATATATATACACACACACACACACACACACACATATATGGTTTACTATCGAAACCTGGAAACTGCATAGGTCGACTGGTCACATGGTCAACCAAATTCTGGCCTGGTCGAAATTAAATACATCAACACCCATGCTTGATGTAGTCAATATAGCAGGAGGTGATGTCAGTCACCCATGCTATGCACCTTCATGTACCTTGACATTCCATAGTCAATGGAATATATATATCTATATATATGTATATATATATATCTATATATATATATATATATATATATATATATATATATATATATGCATGCATATTCTAATGAGATATGATCATTGTGATCATTGATTTGTATTTTTGTAATGCTCTAGCCCTGGTCATGGTTAAGCACGGTTCTGTGATACAGTCCACATACCCACTTAACAGATGTATAGATAAAATGTATTTATTTATTTGAATATTTATGTATGTATTTATTATCATTTGTTTACCAGGAAAGTCTGAGTGTAACATGAAATGACCCTTTTATAGTGGTGGCCTGGGGACAAAAGTTCTACAGTTAATAGAAAAATACAAAAATTAGTACATATTCCACAGAGGTAAATTTCAGTTTTATTTTAGCAATGATAATGTTAATGTTAAGAACTTCCAGTGTGCCAACAAATAAAAATATACAGAAAGAAAAACAGGACATTTTTCTAAATGGGATGACTGGTGTGAAACATGGTATCTTAAACTTATATGCAAAATAATGTATCAATAATGCAAAAATCCAGGGAAAAATATTCATCCTGAATGGAAGCATTAGCAACCACAAATATTGAAAGGGGCATTAAGGCTAATCATGTCAGGTGATCTAAAGGTAAACACAAGTGGTGTGACAGTATGGAAAATTGGCAGAATACAGGGAAGCACTGGAAGAGGAATGGAAAGCAGTATGTAAAAGTGTACTACCCTTCTGTGTAGACAGGTGTTATCCATTTGGCATGCTTGGTACAACTCTGGATACCTCATCACTTAAAGAAAACAGGCTAAATAGAAGCAGATTGGAGGAAGGCAGTAAGAGATGTATAATTTGTGCCAGACTGTGATGACAGACTATGAGAGCCTAACTGTCAAAGTCTTGATGGAAGAAGTCAGGAAAGCAGTATGACTTAATGTGATACAGTACTTGAGATGCATCAACAGAGTTCAACATGCATGTATATTAACATCTCTAAGTTTTGGTAAGCTCAGACTTATTGTTGGACTTAAATTTGCAGTGCAGAAGCTGTGCTAGCAGTAATACAAATGTGTTAAAATAATTTCAGAAGTATGTCACTTAATAGCAATAGCTGCATTCCATTTTGCCATTTGCCAGCAAATTACAAGATCTAAACTTGCATAGTATATAGTACGAAACAAATCTTGCATAATTTCTAGGGTTTATCATCACCCCACAATCCTAACATTATTAAATTTGAAAAGTAATCTCCAATTAGAGAAACAACAGCATGCCATTATGAACTGGTAGTCAAATCAAATAACACTGCAAGAGGGAGAGATTTACAATTGACAAAACTAATCATGCCTTAAACTGATGGGAATCATATTGTAAATTAAAGTTAGCTTCAATGAATCCATGTTTACAGGTGGCTTTCATGAGAACAGGAGGTTGCAATCTGTGGATACAAGATAAAGTGTTCAGGGCAAACATGAAGTAGTATTATTTCATGGAAAGGGGTTAAGAGTTGTGTGATGCCCCACCTCTGAGCCAGTAATCAAGGAGCCTCAATCTTCACCACTGGCACCTGTGGGGAATGTTTACTGGGGGGATAACAGGTACACACACAGTATCTTTCCACTTATGCTGTGCTGATGATGCCATAAGAAGGCATAAATATGTATGTCCACAGCTAGTGGGGTTTGGCTTTATTGGCCTGAATTTGTCCATAAATAGACTTAAAAGAAAAAGTCATGGACATTCAGAATTGTCATTTAGCTGAAACACCTGATGTCCTTAAAAGGTAATTTGCATATATCCCATATCACCTCTAATACAAGATGTTTAAGGAATCAGTGGAAAGTCTAGTTTTGCTAGATTTTTATTTTTATTTTTTAACCGATTGATTTTTCTGTGTGACTTTTTTACTCATTGTTTTAATCTCTGCAGTTCTCTGAAAAGATGCAGATACCATGCTTCATACATTCTCTTAATCTGAGAAAACATGTTAATATGAAAAAACAAAAGTATTCATCACAAATTTATGAATAGAAAATGATAAGATATAACAAGTGTAATCCTTGAACAAATTTACCTTATACAAAATGAAGGTGACACAGAATACTGTACTTCACATATTCAGGAACAAATGCCAGAATGAACAAATAAAGAGGTTATACTAGATATGCTCTTGTAATTGATGGCTGATCACAGATATAAAGACTGTAGGCCTGGGCCTGTGTTTTGATATGCTTGTCACAGAACATGTTAATTTTAAGGCAGTTAATGTTACATCTTCATATCTTTTACTGTATAACTGCTGCATTCCAAGATCTGCAATCGTAATTCTTTAAAAGTAATGCTTCTGCTGTCATCAGATGAAAGGAATTCTACATTTGAAGGCAGGTTTATTTTGGAATATCAATAAAAGTAAATAAGGAACAAGATGCCTGTTTGATCATAAATAAGTACATTATCCATTGCATGATTTTCAGCTGTTTTCAAGCATACAACTTTAACAGATTCTGGGTACTTTCTCACTGCAGTTGAAACATCAGAATATTCCTATTTTTACCCTTCAGAGAACACATACACAAATACTTTCTCAGCAGTCTCTGTCATGTGTGAAATTATAGCCAGCAGCAATGAATATATCAGTGCCCCAGTTTTAACTCTGTATTATTAAATATTCCCTCACAGGTGTTAAAACAACTAATTTCCTTATTCTGCAAAGAAGTTCCCATTTATGTTTCATAACCAACAGCTTTCCTTGCCATAGTCTTAATCAGTCATTTTAATAATTTAAAATTATCTATGTTCTTAAAATTCAGGCATACATTTAAAAGTATGATCCAATCTTGCTTGATTACCACCACATTGTGCAGAAAGTAATTACCTTTCATTTGGCTTTTGTGACTGTTGAATGAATTTTCCACATGAGATGCCTTAATTTGTATGTATTTTATTGCTGTGAAATATGTGTTGGCAGACTGCCTGAATTGCAGAGAAGGCCTATAATTCCTGGTCCCATGTTATAAAATAATTAAGAACAAACTGGGTGATGAGATACATATGTAACTGTTATCAGGTTACGATTTTGTCTGAGCCTTAAAACTGCCTTATTTTGTTAATCTTTAGGGACTTGTGTCATGTGTTTAAATGTTGGCAGCATGCAGCTGTTGCATTTTACTTAAACAGATATTAAACTAAAGGTTTACAGTTAGGTGTAGCATCTGTATCTTTCACTGCTAGCATGTCAACAGATTCAGTATGTGTTACACTTCTACTTTACACAATACCAGAGCCTAACTGCTGCATGTAGAAGCCCAGCCAAAGGGGCAACACAGAACCTGGAAGAGATTTCTCCTCTTTTTCTGAGGAGTAACATCACAGTTGAATGTGTTAAGTATGAAGGTGGGGAGGCTACGACTCACTGTATGGAAAAGGGGTTAAATTCATTTGTTTTGTCTTTACTCGATTTTATTAGATTGATAACTCTGTTTGGCCACTTTCCATATCACTGACCAAAGCTGGCATACCACTGTATAAAAGAGAGTATGCTTTTATAAAGCAGTGTAGTGCTGATCAAGTCCAACTGCTATTTAGGAGAGCAGACAAAATCATGAAGGGACACATAAGCAATGCATATGGTTGGCTACAAATCAAAAACAGTACCATTATTTTGTTTACTAGCCTTTGTAAAAAAGTGTCTGTGTTTCATCCCCCATTTCTGCATGTCTCTACAGAAGCTATAGTGTGTGTTGTGCATGTTATATTCAGTACCTCACATCAGTTAAAGTTTTTAAATGTCCAGGCAGAATGATGGTACACTTAGAGTATTGTAACTGCCTCAGTTTGATCTACTGCAGCAATAATGTACTGCAAGTCACAGGGCTAAAACTGTGCCATCTTTTCCATGTTTAAGAAAATTGTCCAGCATTTCTTTTCTTCCTTATGGTGATAAAATCCCATACTTAACTTTTAAAAATGGCTAAGAAAAAGAATGTCAGTTGATGTTTCCATGCTAACACACCTGTGCTCTTTTATGCACATCTGTAACCCACCTGATTAATTTTTACACCATATAAGTTTGAAGAATAGTGTCTACTATGATGTTGACATCTCACTAGCCATAGATCAGTTTTCATTTCAGCCACACTATTACTTATTCATTTATCCTCCCCTCTACTCACAACCAACAATTCAGAATTTCTCAGATATTCTGATTCTTTGCTTCCTTGTCCATCTGAATCTCACAGCTTCAGCTAGTTTCCTGACTCCCTTATTATTTATCTGCCTTATATTGAACTTACCTACCTAAACTGTTAGTTGAAATTCTTTACTATTTGACTTTTCTCCAAAATGCTAAGTGATACTTTCCTAAACATACTCAGTTCTTGTAACACTACCCTGCTGTCCTGTTCTACACCCTCACTTTCTGCCCAGAAAATACCCTTATTTCCCTACAGCTCTGCCATATGTTGCTTGTTGCCCATGCCTTTCTCCAAACTTACCCTGCATCAGAATATCTAGATTCTTGTCTCATATTTCTTGATCTGTTACTCAGAAACGATGTTTTTCTGACAAATTATTGACAATGAAAGTAACTAAATAATGGCAAACATTCGAGTTTCAAAATTCATATCCTGCAGCAAATGCATGCTATGCAAACCTTGTTAATTTTGCAACTTTCTATATTTATAAGAGCAATATTTAAAATTTGTCCCAGATTTTGGGTCCCCAGCTTCATTATTTTTAGCATTGTCCAGAGTTCTTGCACTAATATGTTGACAGGTAAGATACCTTCCTGTTTCAGCTTTACCTGAGTTTTGTTCCAACTATGTAGGATATGAAACTGCATATCCTATATCACTGTCACTCCTTTAAGCCAACCATAATCTTTTCATATGTGCTTCAAGAATTCGTCTTCCAATCATTTCCTCTCCTGTTTTTCCTAACTAAACTGCAAATGTTTCTATTCTGATCATGCTTTCCAATCTCCAACACAATGTATGCTTCCCAATCTCACTTTTCTCTTCTATAACCATTCCTTCCATAAGATACCTTCACTCTGTAGCTTCATATCTTTCCTCTGCCCTATCTGAGGCCAATTCTTCATTATGTTCTTCTGTCAGTATTTTAACCCATCACTACTACTTAACTTATACTTTCTTTGAAACACCTGAAATTGTCTAACTTTAAGATCCTCCCTTCAGATATTTCTACCACCGTCTTTACTCTAAAAGTATCCCTAGACTGCTATACCGCAGCTGTTTTTATCTGCCTCCAATCATTATATCTTTGTTTTCCCATAACAACTTTCTCATTCCCCTTCCACGAATATTGACCGTCTCTGTCTTACCTACATTCCATCTGACTGAATTCCCGCCTGCCTTTTTTCTGTGCCTTCTTTCTTTTTCCACTTAATTTAATCTCCTCCTTGCCCTCTCCATTTTACTTCCTCATTGTTTACTCTGCTATCACAGAATCAATACAAGCTAAAACTATGGTTGGCCCAGTTCACCTCATCTCTTTCAGTTCATAACCTGTCTTGCCTGAACTTTAAACTTGACCCCCCCCCCCATCTGTCAGAAGGACCCTATTGTTTCCTTCCTAACATACCATATCACTCGGTTAAAAGAATGGGTGCCAATCATGATCTAAAAATATTAATAGAATAACCTTCACCACCTCGGTACATCTCATTAAGGAAAATTATTATCTTTTTTATCAGTTTGATAACTAGTATACTTCTTTTTCTAATTATTATTATATCCTAGATATTTGGTCCTGTTGTTCATTTTTGTTAAGCTAACATCATCTAAACGAACATCCTGCTTTACAATAAACACATCAGTTTTGAATTTGGCTTATGTGTGGTATCTCTGCCATGATTCCCATCCAAACTTATCAGATATTTGAAAAACTTTAAGTTACATTATGCAGTTGTCTACAAACCTGCTAAGAGCTGCATATATTCCTTTTCCACCTTATCTCACAAGACACCTTCTTACTTATCAGACAAGAGCTCCCAATTCTAATAAGCACAAATGTGGAAAAAGTGGGCATCCAAGCCTTACTTATTTTTCTAGTTAAACTTTGCCCTGCTGTCACTCCATTAAAACATTGTGCTTAATGTGAAGATTGGGGAAGATGGGTGAAGGCTGCCAGCCTAGCCAAATAGAATTTGACACATAATTCTATCATTTGTAAATATAAATGTAAAATACAGGCTTAAAAGAAAACACTGTAAAATGTGAACTTCAAGATTGTAGGAACATTGACATCTGCTTTAAGGAAAACTAAGCCAAGCATTTCAAATGTTCTTTGAAATTGAAATTATGTTTTGTATGTTCTTTGATCTGTAGAGCTCAGAGTCATTTGGTCTAGGCTATCACATTCTTTCTATTGTTTTAACTTAAGGAATAATTACTGGAGTGTACATGTGAAATGTCTTTTATTGTTGTAGCTTCCTGAGCAGGTGTTAGATTGTTAAATAATGTAGCCTGTTGGCCTGGGAACTCCAGACTAAGTGTCAACATGATGTAATGTGTATACTGGGAAAACCAATTGTCAAAATTATGCAATCTGGGAGGGCCCAGCAGAGCTGTTGCTAGTGAGTTGAAAACTATTGCTGAGAGAGAGACTGTAAACATTTTGATCTTGATATCCAACCTCAGCACTGCCTTGCTCTATGAAAGTAAGTTACTTTAGAAGTATGTTTTCTTGTAGAAATACCTAGAACTATAAAGTTTAGACTAAGTATTTTTCTCTTATATGAGAACTTTCCTACTGTATTGTTTTAAGTTTTTGTGTGATCTCTGAACTCTTGGATAGCACTGTGGTGTATTAGTATTGTCTTGAGTTTTAATTATTTATTATTAAATATTTTAAAAACCTTTTACCTGTGGCTGATTTGTGTAGAGACAAGTTAAGCTCTAGAGTACATTGCATATCTATAGAGTTTATTGCAGAAGGCCACTCTAACAAGCCGTAGACTGATTAGTCATACTTACCAACTGGGTAATAATATTGCACAGTAATAATTGGAAACCCCTTTAAGGACCTTTGGGTAGATGATAGGTATTAGCTGGTGGTGGCAGTAATTACTACCATATAGTCTGACTAAAGGGGCACAGCTGGAGAGTCTGTGTCAGCCTTTCCCATGAGTGTCTGTGAAGGTGTATAAATACTTATCTCAAAGTGTGTGTGGTGTGTCAGCTACCTGGGCAGGGACATGAAGCACTGGTGGGACAGAGAGGGTACTGGAGGTTAGTTTGCCTGCTAAGCTGAGATCTGGACCCTATAGCTGTGCCAGTGGGGAGTCTTAATGGGGACCTGGGGAGCAGCCAGCCCCAGACTGACTGTGATCTCTGTGTGCACTTAAGGGAAATTGTACTTTACTGTATGTATTTGTTATCCTTTCCTCTTATATGAGATGCCTTCCCTGGTGTTAGTGGTAAGGATTGAGGCTCCTTGATTTCTGGGCCAGGGCATGGCCTTCACACTTAATCTATGCTGCATGTTAAAACCAAGACCTAATTGCTAAACCACTCTGCCATCTTGCCCCCTCCAGCTCTCTTCTCATTTGCCCCCAGTGACCTAATTCATCATACAGTAAGTTCATGTTATATCAAACAGTATCATCCACAATCCCTCTAGTCCATCTGTTTCCATAGAGTTACCAAATTCCACAACTCTTCTTTAATGATACATCATGGTCTTCTTCTCATAAAGAAAAACTGCATCCTTCTACAGGTTTCCAGTATATCTTTAATCAAGCTGCCAACATCCACACAGCATTAATTAAGGAAATGCACCTATGTATTTCTGGACCACCCAGATCTTCTGTACTTTATGCAACAAAATGACAGTGTGGTCTTTCATTCAGACCCAAGAGCATTCTTCTTTTCCAGGATACCATTCATTGTATTTCATCATCTCATCCTCTTTCAGCCATTCTCTTTGTCCTCTTGTGACAGTCTATCATCAGAATGTCATATGGTACTCCTGATTTACCACCCTTGAGACTTGTAATCACCAAACTTACTTTTTGCTCTTCAGCTCACTTCCCCAGCTAAACCTTCTCATGCATGCTCAGTCTCATGTACGGCCTAATGGTTCTGTCCTCTCCTATCTTCCTTACTTTTAAACATTTCCATTCTCCAACAGGCATTCCTCTATAAAATCTGGAAGTGTCTTTGAATCCTCATTCTTTCTTAAATTCCCTTACTTTCCACATCTAAGAAACTTGTCACTCCCTGCCCTCATTGTTTTCTCTTGAGCTTCTAGATGAGTAGCCTCTTCCCACCACACCACCTTTATCTTACCTGATTTTCCTCTCCCTCTCCCACTTTACCATTGTAATTGTCCACTTGCTCATGGATTTTCAAACTTCTGCTCCTTTGTTTGTCCTTATTGCAAGGCCATCTCACTAGGGTCTTTCTTTGTTCCCTATTCTACTTCTAGAATTTTCAACTCTCTTTCTTTCTTTCTTCTGCGTACACTTTTGCTTTACCATGTACCCTGTCCAAACTGTCATATGCATACCATGTGTTATATGACAATTTCATACGCATACCCTATATCCCAGTTGTCCTTGATCTCTTCCCATTCTTAGTGAAGAAATAGTGCTAACCCAATGATCAAGCACAACCATTCCCTCCACACAGACCATCCTTCTCAAAACCAATCCAGCACTCCCTGAAACATAGCACATCCAGTACATTTCTTTCCTCTATCCACACTTCACTTAAATTCCCATTATCCATACAGTCCACTGATAGTTTGTCTCATTTCCGGACCTGAATTAACGGGAATGCCTTCAGAACATTCATGCCACTGAAGTGCACTCTCCCCTGTGAGCAATGGGTGATTTTCCATTGGCTATCACTTCTCCAAGGCTGGGCAGTTAAGCACCTTTTTGGGGATTACTTTCCATATCATTATTGTTTTGTGTAGAAGAGTGTTTCTTTTCTGTCAAAAAATTATCTTTATGGCTAAAATTGGTCTTTTTAATGCTAATCATTGAAAGTTCTACCTCAGAATCATATTTTTGTCAAGGTTCTCTGAAGGAAATTCCTATTTCTTGTGACAAAAAGTTGTACTTTTTTATCAAGTCTTGTGACTAGAATCAAGGTCTTTTGTCTTTTGGGAGTTACCATTAAAACATTTACCTCAAAACTTATTTTTCATGTCAGAGCGTTTCTCCCATTCTCTTAAGCTCTGCTAATCATTTGTCAGACACATTTTTCAGTTGTTAGACATTTCTGGATCCCTTTGGGGATTCCATTGTAAATGATCACCTTTTGTGGAAAAAAAAGTGTTACTTTTCTGTCAAAATTAGTTGCTAGGGGCTGGGAGTAGTTTGGTAGTTGTCACTATTGAGTTTTACCTCAAAAATGTAACTTTTCTGTCAGTAGGTAAGGCTGAATTTTACAGGCTGCACTCTCCTGTTGTCAGACACCTTTTGCACCCAGGACTTGGAACTGGCTCCTGTTAACTATATCATTCTCTTTTGGACCTGCAAGAAGGTAAACATTCCTGTGAGATATGGACTGGGATGCAAGCACATCTTCTGCAGCTGTTCAGCTGCCCTTTTTGAGTAGAGGGGGATCACTCTTGCAGGCATTGGGAAAGAGGCTAATAGGTGTTCCTTCACTAAACCACTTTGAGGAGCTTCATTCCCATGGAAGGGACTAACCTCAATGCTGCTCTTTCTCTGTGGAGTCTCAAAAAAAAAGCAGACATTTTCTTCCAAAGCCAAGAAGGGAAATTGGCTGGGCTTTGCTAAATGTTTATTCATGACATTTCAGACTTTAAAGTGGAACAAAAAGTAATACCAGAAGCCCAAGAAAGCTAATATGGTTTTCTACAGGGGGATCTTCTTCTACCTGCAGGTGTTGCCTCTGTGTTGCTAGGCTTTGAGGGTGCCTTTTTTACAACCAGCAGTTTAACTGACAGTTAGCCATGTTACCTGAAATGGTGAACATTTCATTTTTTCTGCTGGTATCTTTTGTCAGTGTGAAAAAATTAATTGTAGACCTCCCTTCTTCAGAAACTAAGGCATCTTTGAATTCCTTAGTATCTTCTGTGTCCCAGATAACAAACATTCAGTAATATGTGCCTTTGACACTGCTGATGCTGTTTTTAGAGCTGCTGCCATGGAGTACAGTGTTGAAGAGAGTTTCCAGGCTACATTCTCAGGAGTAAGTAGAAGATGTCAAAGGTGAGATCCTGACTGTTCCTCTGGATAAGGAGGTATTATTTGGTCCTTCCTCTGCTGAGGTGTGATAAAAGTGAAAAGTTATTTTAGGGGTTACCCACCTTTTCAACCCTGCTTTCAAAATATGATACAAACGTTTCTGCTTGTTCAAGTTCCTCTTTCATGAATCAAAATATGTTTTTTCAGTAAAACAAACACAATTTCAGACAACAGTGGCAATGATATTTAAAGAAGAATATAGGGTCTTAAAGAAAACAGACTGAATACATGCCCAATTGTGTGTTTTCTCCTTCCCACCTTGGCAATTCCAATGTCTAGGTCTCTACCTTCCTCTGTAGCACCAGATATCTTCAGTTGCATCAATTCTGAGAATCATTTTAAAGAGTTACAACTGGCAGTAGGATTCTTTTCCTCATTTCAGGAATTCCTCTTCATCCATCCATTCATTCAAACCTCCCTGTTTCCTCTTACAGTAAATCAGATGCTTCTCAGGATTTATAGAACCTCATTCACATGATCTAAGAGGGAGAGGATTTTCTTCAATAATCTTTTTGTTGACAGAGAAGAAGGAAGGAGATCTGCTCTAGACCTTTCATTTCCACCTCTCACTTTTCTAGTAACTCTGGTTTTAAAATATGCTTATAATCACATTCTATTTCTTATTAGGGTTCTCAACTTTTCACAATTAAAATCCAGGATGCCTCTTTTCCTGCCCCTTGCCCCCCATGACAGGCCCCTTCCTCTCCCTTCCCTCCCCTCCCCTTCTCTTTCCCTTCCCCTCCCAGTCTCCCCCTGGGGGTCTGGGGACGCTGAGCCCCCGTAAAAAAAATTTAAACAACAGATGCACATAGGTGAGTTTTAGTGCATTTTGAGCCCAAAAAAAAAAACACTTGAATGGAAGAATGTTTAGCTCATAACTGTTATTTTCAAGCAGCCAGTCCACACAGACAGTTAGGCTAACTGCTAAATTGCTAATAGTCATTCACATTGGAAAACAGCAAAAAAACAATAAAGCAATAACATCGAGGTGTAAGCAAAAGATATAGTCAACAGAATACAAATGTTATTCAATGTCAGTTGAACGAACTAATTACTTTGATTGAAGTTGAACGTCTACCTCCCGTGAATCCAGAGCAGGCTGACCCTGAGCTGTTAAAGTACTCGTGGAAGAAGCAGACTGTTCAGGCTGAGCAATCCGTTTCCATTTGTACTTTTCACTGCCAGCTGCTGATGAAATCAATTTGTCATCTTTCAAAACAAATTGATAGAAATTACTGCAGTTCATGTTGTAGTTAAGGAAAACTTGCAGTTCGGCTTTGATTAGTGCTAGAGTGGCCCTGTTTCAGTCTGCGCGCCACTTTGCATTCATTAAATAAAACACCCTCTCAGGGAAGGCATTGCTGCCTGGTAATGACAATGCGGCTGATACAATCTTAAACATGTTCATTGGAAAAGCTGCACTATCACAGGTACCTGCAAAAAATTGCCTTGCTGCACAGAACTCATCATACAGCACGTCTAAATCAATGTCCTTTCTTGTCAAGCCCATGACAGTGCTTGCATTTTGAAAGGACTGAAATGCTACTTCTGTATTTAGTGATATTCGATGCATCACACACGCAATGCTGCCACCTGAGAAATTAAACCATTTGTTGAGGTATGCTAAAGACTTTTCTAGAGCTGCCAAAAAATTTTGTTGCAGACACACTGTGTGAGGTTCCATGTCCTCATTCTTAAGCATAGTTTGTGCTTTGTGTCCAAATAATTTATCAGTTATGCATGACTCAATTTTAGTTTTCAGTTGCTGCATTACAGGCAAGAGCTCAAGCAATATAAAATCTTCCCTCTCCACTCTCTGGACCGACACCTCAAACACATTGCAAATGTTCTGGACAAAACATAAGTATGCTTTTTTAATGTTTGCCTCTACTGCTTCACAGTCATGTATATTATTTTCTATTCCCAGATGCATATGAACTCTCTTTGGAAAGTCTTCACCAAGAGATGCAAAGTAGGACACAAATGAGCTAGGTCTCCTTCCTTGGAGCTGATTCGTGTGGTGCTACAATCACCCTTACTTCAGAGCAAGACCAATCATTGCTCATCCTCTCACTCCTCTCGATCCTCGAGGTTATTGTATAAGGATGTGAAGAGAGTGGTCAGTAGGTTGCTGAAGTCACAGGCCCCTGCTAAAATGCTTTCGAGCCTGCCTCAACAGGCTTCGGCTCCATCTGCTTCGATTTTGATTCCTCCTCCTCCGACTATGCTTAGTTCGGAGCCGGAGTCCATGGATGTGCCGATAGTGGTTCCTTCGGCTCTGATGTTGGCTCCAGTTACCTCGGTTCTTCCTCCCATCGAGGCATCTGGCCACCGAAGCTCTCTCATCAGCTCCAAGGGAGGGAGTGGCATCGGACCCTTGTCTGACCCCGGTCTCCCTCTTGGAGCATCGGCTGAGTTGAGCTTGGCTCCCACATCGGCCTCAGAGCCATTGCCCTTGGCACAGAGTGGGATTCCTGTCTCTTCGGAGCTGGAGCCCTCTTTTTGTCGAGACCATGATGCCTTTGAGGTCATGTGGAGAGCGCTTTCCCCACAGATTGCCCAACTATCAGCTCCATCGGCTCCATCCCCCTCTGTGCCTGTGACAATCTCTGCTCCTCCTTCAGCCCCAAGGCGTAGGGAACCTATGCCCCAGGGCATCCCATTGGGTGAACCCTCTTCTTCCAAAACCTCTCCAGAACATTCTGAGCAGGCTTTCTGGAAGAAAAAGTGCAAGAGGAAGCACCAAGACTCCCCTGAGTCTGTCACCTCAGATACAGACCTGGATGAATCGGAGGGGTCCCCAAGGTCCCCATCTGAAGATGTTTCCTTTTCGAACATCCTTGAGATTCTCAGACAGAGGCATATCTGGAATTTCCTAGTCCCCTCCGAGGATGTCTGTATACCTGGACGCATTTGGTTCCCAAACTTCCACCTCCTGGGTGTCTCCACCTTTTGATCCACTCATGTCTGTAGTGTCTCAAAAGGCTTGGTTATCTCCAGATTCCATGGAATCTGTCCCGAGGAGACCCAATAAATTTATCACAGCTCCCCAAGGCAAGCAATTCTTGACTATATTTGTCCCAGTTGATGCCATGGTGGCAGCAGCAGCCACAAAGAGAGAGTTAGCTGAAACCTCCTCATCTGTCCATCCACCGAATAAAGATTCTCGTACGATGGACAGATATGGGAAGCAAATGTTTTCATCAGCAACCTTCTCCCTTAGGTCCCTGAACTATCTTTCCCATTTTACTAGGTTTCAGAGGCAAGGGAGCCCGCAGGATTTTTTGCAGGGGGGGGTGCAAACCCAGAGCCCCACGCACGGAGCCCCACCCCCTCCACCCACGGAGCCCCACCCCCTCCACCCACGGAGCCCCACCCCCACATAGCCATTACAGGGTCCCATTACTTGGCTATTTCTCTCCAGTTGCCATAAACACTGTTCAAAATTCTCAGTGTGCATACTGTCTTATGCTTTACTTCTACAATGATTAAAGGTATCTAGATTTAATTAGGAATCCATGATAAGTTTTTTTACATACCCCATGTACATTGCAACTAACTCAAGGGAACTTTCAGCTGGCAGCCCTTTTGAATTCTGATCAAGAAGGCTTGACTGTTCAGTTCTCTATACTGGAATAATTTCTCATTCATTGCTAATAAACATTTTATTTACTTGGGTACTAACAGAGTTTTACTTTTTACCTACCATAAAGACAAGATATTTGTTTTACCTCAAAATACTTCCCCTTGTTTTATTTATTTATTTGTAAGTGACTTAGAAACAACTACTGGGGAATAGTGTTCATTAGCTCAGTACTTTTCATGTAGGACACTAAACTGAGTCTCATGAGCCTGTTCAGATTATACAGATTTAAACAGATTAGTTTATAACACTAGTGTTCTTTGGCTTCCACGATTAGCTCTCAGTAACACAAGTTGCTGTTTAAATAAAAGCTGGCATTCTGTGCTCTGAATGCACGACACGTTATAACTGTATTTAACTTAAACTGTGTGCATTCACTAAATTATGTATATCTTTTAATTAATGCTTAATCAAGCATTTCTTCATAATCCCAACATTGACATAGTTGCAAATCATCACTTCATTTTTTATAGATAATTCCAATAGCCCTAATATAAGCACATTAATTATTTTTTCAGGATTAGTTTTACTGAGTGGGCAAGGGAAATTCTGGGTGTTTTCTGATTTTGTGTGGTTGACCCTTAGTTATATGAAACTGGATCTGCATTATCACTGATGTGAACAACTTCATTATATGCTTAACTAAAAGCTTTAGACCTTTTTTCTTGACACAGCCATTACAGTATCCTTCCTGTTACTGTGATAAGCAAGAGGCGCCATGCATAAGAAGTGTACATATTTATACATATGATTATGCACGATTATTATATACAGATTGTATTAATTATAATATAAAATAATTTAATTATATCCCTTCTATAAAAAGCACCACTTGTTAGACTGTGTTTTAAATTTATAGTTTTGAATGTTTTTCCAGCAAGCAATGAAACAAAACATATGAGCCAATAATGACAAACTGCCCAATTCAAAACATTTCAACCATAAAAGGCCACTTAAACTTTTGTCATTACAATCCGTCAGTGTCAGTCAGTATGCACAATCTCTGCAGAAGTAAAAGTCATCTGAATAATTCCACATTATAGAGATCTGAAACTAATGAAGAGGTTGTTGCTAGAAAACAACTTTATACTTCAGCATTTCATCAACAAATTCAGTGCCTGCTGCCCTTGAAGAATACATTGCCTATGTTACATTAAAAATGGTAAGCTGGTATATTTGCAATACAGAATGGGTGGTAAGCTGAAAAACAAGTTCATAGTTATTAGGCATCTCATCTAAAGGGGGACATAGCCAGGACTGCAGCACTCCACCCCCTTAAAATACAAATCTACATGCTGTGGGAGTAGAACCTATAGCCCTCTGCATCAAGATGCAAGTATGCTACCTGCTGTACTATCAACACTGCTTTAAAATTCTATACCACAATAATGATACCATTTGCCAAACAAAACAGTTGCACATTTTAAGCAGATTTAGCATGAGCAGCAGTAAACTTCTCTTCCCTTGAAGCTCACAATTCCTTGAAAATACACTTGAAAATAAATTCCACCTGCTAACTCTAAATAGGGCATTTCACTTTCTCTCAAACACCTCAACCTCTGCAAGAAATCTGGACAAAGCCCAACATAAATAGGGACAGATTATAAATATTGCTCTCATGAACTTAGAACATTGCTAGAATAACAGGATTTATGTTAGTATGCATTTTATATGATGGACATAAGGAAGGTTGGTATATTGTGTGTGCAAGAGACCAGATGGAAGGGGAGTAAGGCTAGGTGTATCGGAGGTGGGTTCAAATTGTTTTATCATGGCGTGGATGTGAGGAGAAATGGCGTAGGAGTTATCCTGAAGGAACAGTATGCTAAGAGTGTTTTGGAGTTGAAAAGAGTGTCGGATAGAGTGATGTTTATAAAGCTGGAAATTGATGGTGTAATGATGAATGTTGTTAGTGCATATGCTCCACAAGTTGGATGTGTGATGGATGAGAAAGAAAAATTTTGGAGTGAGTTGGATGAAGTGGTGATGACTGTACCCAAGGGTGAGAGAGTGGTGATTGGAGCAGATTTCAATGGGCATGTTGGTGAAGGGAACAGAGGAGTGGATGACGAAGTGATGGGTAGGTATGGTGTTAAACAAAGGAATGCAGAAGGTCAGATGGTAGTGGATTTTGCGAAAAGGATGGACATAGCTGTGGTGAATACGTATTTTAACAAGAGGGAGGAGCATAGGGTGACATACAAGAGTGGAAGTGGATTATATCTTATGTAGGAGGGCCAGCTTGAAGGAGATTGGAGACTGTAAAGTGGTGACCGGGGAAAGTGTAGTTAGGCAGCATAGGATGGTGGCTTGTAGGATGACGGTGGTGATCAAGAAGAGGAGGAGGAGTGTGAGGGCAGCACTAAGGATCAAATGGTGGAAATTGAAAAAGGGTAATTGTGAGGTGGAGTTCAGGGATGAGTTAAGACAGGCACTAGGTGGCAGTGAAGAGTTACTAAATAGCTGGGTAACTACAGCAGAGCTAGTAAGGGAGATGGCTAGAAAGGTGCTTGGTATGACATCCGGACAGAGGGAGGAGGATAAGGAGACATGGTGGTGGAATGAGGAAGTACAGGAGAGTATACAGAGAAAGAGGTTTGCAAAGAAGAAGTGAGATTGTCAGACAGATGAAGAAAGTAGACAGGAGTATAAGGAGTTGAGGTGCATGGCAAAGAGAGAGGTGGTGAAGGCTAAGGATAAGGTGTATGAAGAGTTGTATGAAAGGTTGGACACTAAGGAGGAAGAAAAGGACCTTTACTGATTGGTTAGACAGAGGGACCGAGCTAGGAAAGATGTGCAGCAGGTAAAGGTGATAAAGGATAATGAGGGAAACATACTCACAAGTGAGGAGAGTGTGTTGAGGAGATGGAAAAAGTACTTTGAGGGGTTGATGAATGAAGAGAATGAGAGGGAGAGAAGGTTGGATGATGTGGGGATAGTGAATCATGAAGTACAGTGGATTAGCAAGGAGGAAGAAAGGATAGCTATGTAGAGGATGAAGAATGGAAAGGCTGTTGGTCCAGATGACATACCTGTGGATGCATGGAGGTGTTTAGGTGAAATGGCAGTGGAGTTTTTAACTAGATTGTTTAATGA
Source organism: Protopterus annectens (assembly GCF_019279795.1). Taxonomy (NCBI): domain Eukaryota; kingdom Metazoa; phylum Chordata; order Ceratodontiformes; family Protopteridae; genus Protopterus; species Protopterus annectens. The sequence continues at coordinate 499,871,997 of NC_056747.1, read as the reverse complement.
AATCTTGGAAAGTGAGAGGATGCCTGAGGAATGAAGAAAGTGTTTTGGTACCAATTTTTAAGAATAAGGGTGATCTGCAGATCTGTAGTAACTACAGAGGGATTAAATTGATCAGTCAAAGCATGAAGTTATGGGAAAGAGTACTGGAATCTAAGTTAAGAAGGGACATGATGATTACTGATCAGCAGTATGGTTTCTTGCCGGGAAAAAGCACTACAAATGCGATGTTTGCTCTCAGAGTGTTGATGGATAAGTACAGAGAAGGTCAGAAGGAGTTGAATTGTGTTTTTGTAGACTTAGAGAAAGCATATGACAGGGTGCCTAGATAGGAGTTGTGGTATTGTATGAGGAAGTCAGGAGTGTCAGAGAAGTATGTAAGAGTGGTACAGGATATGTACGAGGGTAGTGTGACAGCGGTGAGAATGACAGATGCGTTTAAGGTGGAGGTGGGGTTACATCAAGGATCAGCTCTGAGCCCTTTCTTATTTGCAATGGTGATGGACAAGTTGACAGACGAGATCAGACAGGAGTCCCCATGGACTATGATGTTTGCAGATGACATTGTGATCTGTAGTGAGAGTAGGGAACAGGTGGAGGAGACCCTGGAGAGATGGAGATATGCTCTAGAGAGAAGAGAAATGAAGGTCAGCAGGACTAAGACATGTGTGTGAATGAGAGGGAGGATAGAGGAATGGTGAGGATGCAAGGACTAGAGGTGACGAAGGTGGATGAGTTTAAATACTTCGGGTCAATAGTACAGAGTAATGGTGAGTGTGGAAGAGAGGTGAAGAAGAAAGTACAGGCATGATGGAGTGGGTGGAGAAGAGTGTCAGAAGTGATTTGTGACAGACAAGTACCAGTAAGAGTGAAAGGGAAGGTCTACAAGAGGGTAGTGAGACCAGCATTGTTATATGGGTTGGAGACCGTGGCATTGACTAAAAGGCAGGAGTTTGAGCTGGATGTGGCAGAGTTAAAGATGTTAAGATTTGTACTGGGTGTGACGAGGGCGGACAGGATTAGGAATAAGTATATTAGCTGGTCAGCCCAGGTTAGAAGGTTTGGAGACAAAGCCAGAGAGGCAAGATTATGTTGGTTTGGACATGTGCTGAGGAGGGATGCTGAGTATATTGGGAAAAAGATGCCAAGGATGAAGCTACCAGGTAACAGGAAAAGAGGAAGGCCTAAGATAAGTTTTATGGATGTGGTGAGAGAGGACATGCAGGTGGTTGGTGTGACAGAGCAATATGCAGAGGACAGGAAGAAATGGAAACAGATGATCTGCTGTGACGACTGAAAGAAGATGATGATGTTTGTATGCATTTTTCTATAGGATATGACATCTAAAACTCAAATGTCTGTCATTATTTAGCAACTTCAATCCTTTTTAGGATGAATATGGGGCAAAAACCTGGACAGCTGAGGGGTATGCTACCTCCTTCTTATACAGACAATATATGTTTCTTATCCAAAAAAGACCTGGTTCATGGGGAAGACATGATCAAAGTAAAAAATGAACAGCAAGCAAGAAACAAGCTGAAGATAAATTGCTTATAGGAATCCTGCACAAGTTATGGACCACACATGATAGATTGGCATTCTGTTTAGTTTACGGGTAAGCTTGCAAAGATGACTGCAAGTCTACAACAAAAGATGACTGCAAGTCTCCAACAAATGTAATGAGCTTCTGAAAATATTGTAATCCTGTCCTTTTATTACAAATACTGTCATATGCATTTCAGTATCCAAGGCTTATACATTATTTAGTTATGTAAATATTCTCGGCATGGCAACAACGAAAAGGCTTTCAATGCTAGTAATTCTTTAACAGTATGCTTATTGAAGCTTACTTGCATCTTACAATCTCCGACAAGCTTACCTGATGGTCATTAAATCACTGCTAATTAAAACAGAGCAACAGGGCACTGTGACAGCATGCATTTCCTGAATAATAAGAAGCATAAATCAACAGTATAAAAATATGACAGAAAACCAGAACATTCTACAAAATCAAGGACAGATGAAAAGCCACGGTCGTACTTGTGGTCTACCTTGGATGGGGGAATACTCTGCACACTTACACTACATAACTGGTCCTTGCCTTCCTTGGACACATCCAGAGCCACTACAATGGGGAGTGGGGTGCAACAAGTATGTCACAATTTGAAATGTCTCTGGCTGACAGTGATGGTTCTGACACTCATACCTTTCAACTTCAGAGCAAGAAATCTGGACAAAGCCATACATAGAACTAGAAGTGGGACACAGGCCCAAAAATAAGGACAATTTTTAAATATTGCTCTTATTAACTTAGATAATAGAACAGTAGTAGGTCTTGCATTAGTATGAATTTTCTGAAGGGTATGAAATCTGAAACTCAAATGTCTGCCATTATTTTCTAACTTCAATCTTTAATGACTTGCCACTATTTGCCAGAAAACCACAATTTTATGAAAAACGGACCAAAAATGTGATGCAAAAATATAAAGTTGCCACACAATACAGCTGGGAACCTGTCAAAAAAGGGACACCTTTTTAATGTTAACACTGTTGACTTGAGCAGCTAACAAAATAAGAGTATCTAAATGCATTTCTGAAATAAAAGTAATAACTCTGATCATTACAGTTATATATAATTGTAAACCCTCCAAGTTTTCTTCCAAAATTGCCATTTTGAGGAGGGATTATTAGGGGAGAGCAACATTTTGAGCCAAAATTGGGGACAATGGAGAGGTTTGGATATTCCGAATTCTACAAAGCGATTTGCACATACCTCTCAACCTCTTAATGCAGGAAATCTGGACAAGGCCAAATATATTTGGGGAACATACAAACTCTACTGAAAATTGCTCCTGTATAAACTTAAGACAGTTGATAGAATAACAGGTCTTGCATTAGCATGCATTTTTCTGAAGGTTATGATGTCTGAAACTCAATGTGTGTCATTTAGTGACTTCATTCCTAAATGATTTGCTAGAAAACCACAAATTTTATGAGAAAAAAAAACAAAACTGAGAAGCAAATATCTATTAATTCTGCAAAAATATGGACAACTGAGAGGTATAGTTTAACCAGGGCTGTCTGAGTTTGCTACGCTTCCCCCCCTCACAAAATCATGGTCGAATGGGGCCTTCCCCCTGCAGCCATTCCAATGTCCCATTCCTTGGTTATTTTGCCCCATTTACCATAAACACTGTAATGTGCATACTGCTTTACGTCTGCGATGATTTAGATTTCATTTGAAAGTTTTATTTTGCATTTTACAGCACAAACCCTAATAGATATCTGTTAAACAAAGCAATGCAGTCTCACAATGAAAATAGACTTAGTATTAAAACTTCTCTGCCCTTGAAACTCACATGCATTGAAGCAGCATTGAAACCCACATTCAAAGAAAATGCATTTTGCCAGTGGCAGATTAACTCTGGGCTGTTTTCAAAATCATAGGCCCCTTGAACATGAAGCATACACATGCTCTTTGATACACCTTCCTGACTGTATTACATTATATTCCTTGTACAATACAGTGCAGTTGTTAGAGGGCATTTTAAATTTATTGTTTTGAACATTTTTCCAGTAAACAATGAAAAACATGCATACACCAATGACAAAACTGCCCAATTCAGAACATTTCCATCGTAAAAAGTCTACTCAACCTTCTATAGTCCACCAGTATCAGTAAATATGCACAATCTCTGAAGTAGTAAAATCCACATTAAAGAAATCTGTAACTAATAAAGAGGTTGCTGCTAGCAAACAACTTCATATGTCATTGTTTCATCTACAATAAAGTGCCTGTTGCCCTTGAAGAATAAATTGCCTATGTTGCATGCATTAAAAAATGATAAGCTAGTAATACCACAATAGGGAATGGATAGCAAACTGATAACAGGTTCATAGTTACTAGGTATCTTTGCCAAAAAGGACTGCAGCATCCACCCCCTTTACAACACAGTACAGTATCAGCAATGCATCTACCTACTCTGGGAGTAGAACCCACAGCCTTCAGCATCAAAAGCAAGTACACTACCTGTTGTGCTATTAACAATGCAAGCAGACTAAGCATAAGCAGCACTAAACTTTTGTTCCCCTGCAGCTCTCAGCTCCTTGTAAAATCTACTCGACACACAGCTGTATCTCTGAACTTTGCAGCACAAGAAATCTGGAAAAAGCCAAAATTTATTGGGGGGGGGGGCAAAAGGCCAAAAACCAGGGATACATTTTAAACATTGCTTGTATAATGTTGGAAAGTTGCTAGAATAAAATGCTGTGTTACCACCACCATACATTTCACTGCCACATCTTGAACCCAGGGGACCCTATGCAAAACAGTCAGAGCAACATACCACTATGCCAAATCAGCTGTTTTATGAAAGAGGAAGGCGGAAACTTAAATGGCTGCCATTTAGTGAATTCAGTTCTCACCATAGCGCATCTGTCAAACTCTTAGCACAAAACACCTGAACAAAGCCAATAGTGGGTGAATACAGCCCCCAAACATTCAGTGAATTCAGTTCTCACCATAGCTCTCAACCTCTTAGCAAAAAACACCTGGACAAAGCCAGTAATGGGGGAATATAGCCTCCAAACATATTCAGTTCTTACCATAGCTCTCAACCTTAGCACAAAACCTGGATGAAGCCAATAATGGGGGAATATAGTCCCAAAAATAGGGACACATTTCAAACATTCATCTTATACACTTAGAAAATTGCTAGAATAAAAGCTTTTGTGTTACCATGCACTTTCTGAAGAATATGAAGTCTGATATTCAAATGCGTGTCATTTTTAACATTTGTTAACCTGGAAAGTCTGACTTGGAACAAAAGCTAATTTTTAGCAGAGGCCCAGGGAGAAACACTCCAGACAGACACATCTTTGTAAGATGGGAGGAAAGAAAAACAGGGAGGGCATACAGACTCCACACAGAAGGTAAGGCACCCCAGCCAGGCAACAATGCTACCGCTGCACCAATGCACTACTGGCTTTGCAAGGACACAAAAATACAGAAACCACAGAATTTATGAGGAACAGAACAAGTATGAGGGAAAAATCTGCAACATTTTTACAGATAGTGGTGTGTAGGGAATTCAGGCTCTTGCCACCTGGGCCCAAGGTGCAGGGTTCAAGCCTTATTTTCTAACCACCACCATGTAGCACCTGAGGCATTTCACACACAATTAAAAGACTAACTAGTTAGCAGATTCCAGGGGGTGCACCCCCTTGCACCTGCCTGCAGGCGCCCTTGTTCAGAGGGATCTCCTAAAAGAGCTTGGAGATACCCTACAAGATCCCACAGCTGAGGGAGCTTCAGCCAATGTAGCTACTCAGCTGGCGGCTCTTAATTCAATAGCCAACTCCTCCATGAGGCTTATTTCATATGCAGCTGATGGAGTGAGTAGAGCTGCAGGAACAGAAGTGGCTCTTAGGAGACATTCTTGTGTGTGGCTGTGTCCGTTTTCAGAGCATCTTTCACCAATACCCCCTTTGATGGCTCCTCTCTCTTTGGACCTAAGGTGAAAGACACACTTACCAGGTACCAGCAGGAAAGCAAGACGCTCTCAGATGTTGGAGTCCATTTTTCCACTCCTACCAAACCTTATCCAAAGGGTCAGAAGGGTGGAAAGATGTGGTTTCGAAAATCCCAGGGACCCTTGCCTGATGCACGTGGTGAATTTTCTTCCAGGGGCAGAGGGGGAAATAATAACAATGGCAGATGCCACCCTCATGGCAGAGGGGGTCCGCAAAATCAGGGTGACAGAGATACATTCTCTTCCAAACCCTATCAACATCCCTGAAGGGATGCCCGACTGCTCAACTCTGGAGGCAGTCAAGGGAAGACTTTCATTGTACCCAATCACCTGGCAAAATATTACAAAAGACAAATGGGTACTATCCATTATATCTGGAGGTTACAAGATTCCCTTCCATCAATCCCCTTTTGTTTCAAAAAAATCCTTCCCAGATGTTCCACCCAATCTAATGGATCAAGCAGTCACAGAAGTTTCAAGACTGCTAGAAAAAAGAGCCATCCAGGAAGTCCCTGCAGACCGATAGGATCCAGAACTTACACAAGATTCTTTTTAGTGCCCAAAAAGACAGGGGACTGGAGACCATTTCTGGATCTCAGCAGGTTAAGCAAATCTTTACAAAAAGAAAAGTTCTGGATGGTAACATTGCAGTCATTCTCCTCTTTCTGGGTCAGGACAATTGGATGTGCTCCATAGATCTTCAGAACACGTACTATCATATAAAAATGGTCAGACGGTCCAGGAGATTTCTACTCGTCTGACTAGAGGCCAGTCATTACAAATTCAGAGCTCTTTCCTTTGATCTCACTACAGTCCCCAGGGTGTTCACCAAATGCATGGCAGTCATCACGGCTCACCTGAGACGTCTAGGACTCCAGGTGTTTCCTTATCTGGATGACTGGCTCCTCACTGCTACCACCAGGCAATAACTTATAGAGGCACGAGATTACACCATCACATCGTGTGCTCAACTAGGCATCTCAGTAAACTTCAAAAATTCTGCCTTGTTGCCCTTTCAATCTATTACATATATAAGAGCAGAAATAAACACAAGAAAAATTATTGTAAAATTGCCTCAGGAAAGAGTTTCCATTATATGAAAACAGGTGTCTCTTCTGAGGAGCAAATGAATTCAAGTCGAATATGTTCTTCAAGCTCTTGGGTCCATGGCAGCAGCCATTCTTCTAGTTCCCTTAGCACGCTTTCACATGAGAATCCTTCAGTGACTTCTTTTCACACAATGGTCCTTCCAGGAATTACCCGTGTCTCACATGATGCTAATTACGGAATCTTGCAAAAGACACCTTTCCTGGTGGATGGTCTCCCCACTAGTTACTCAGGGCAGACCTTTCATGGAATCCCATCCAGTTGCCACAGTGACCACGGACGCTTCCCTGATAGGGTGGGGGGGCATTATCTAGGGAAGACAGTCCAAGGCACTTGGCAACCTCATGAGTACCACTTGCATATTAACATCCTGGAGATGAGAGTGGTCCTCCTAGCGTTGCAAGCTCTTCAAGACTCTCTCCCTGCCGGGACTATTGCAACAGACGGACAATATGTCAGTGATTTGGTACATCAACAAACAGGGTGGAACCAGGTCTTACCCCTTGTGCCCAGAGGCCATCAGACTGTGGCAATGGGCGATTTCCTCCCAACGTTTTCTGACAGCAGAGCATATCCCTGGGACAGCCAACGTAATAGCGGACAGGCTCAGCAGGGCTATCCTCATGCCTCACGAGTGGTCTCTGAAACATGAAATTGTGGATCTTATTTTCTGCAAATGGGACAAGTCTTGCTGCAATCTCTTTGCCTCTCCCCTCAACAATAAATGCAGCAGCTACTTCTCCCTTGTTCCAGCTCCAGGTCAGACTCCCAGGGATGCTCTAGTCCATGATTGGCCTCAGGCACTCCTTTATGCATTTCCCCCCTTTCCCCTAATTCCAAAAGTCATTCAGAAAGCAAAATCGTTGGGTTGCAAAATGATCCTCATTGCCCCCTATTGCCTTGACAGATTTGGTTTCCGTTCTTTCACCCCCGCCTTCTAGCCCAGCCTTGGATTCTGGACCCAGTACCGGACCTCTTGATTCATCAATCAGGTGGGCTATACCAATCCCTCCAATCTCTCAAACTCACAGCTTGGTTACTCCACTTCCAATCCTAGCCAGGCACCCACATATTTCCCCAGCAGTGCGTGATATTATTGTTTCCTCCCATAAGACAAATACAAGGAAAGCCTATGCTAGCAAATGGAAAAGATTCTCTTACTGGGCAGAATCCAGGAATGTAGATCCTTTTACAGCTCCTGTACATGAGATTTTGGATTTCTTAGCAGAACTGTTTCATTCTGGTGCAGCAGCTGCTACCATCACAGTACAACTAGATGCCATTTAAAATTTTCACGTCGGAGTTTCTAACTCCAGCATAATGTCTCACAAACTCTGTAAGGCCTTCGTGAGAGGTACATCTCTACTTAAACCCCCAGTGAAAGAGCCCCTTCCACCTTGGGATCTCAATTTGGTTCTGGCCTCCTTGATACTGCCACCCTTTGAACCAGCAGCATCATGTTCCTTGAAATTTCTTTCTTTGAAAACTCTCCTAGTTACTATTACTTCTGCCAGACGTATTTCAGAACTTCATGTACTATGTGTTCACCCTCCATAACTAGTTTTTCACAAAGACAGAGTTTCTCTGAGAACCAACCCATCTTTTCTACCTAAAGTTTGTTTGGAACACAATTTGAATCAATCCATTGAACTTTCCTGTCTTTTTCCCTAATCATTCCAACAAGGCAGAATACAGATTACACCAATTGGGTGTGCATAGCCAACTGCATTTCTATCTCCATAGAACTAAAGAGATGAGAAAATCGGATCAGTTGTTCCTTTCATTTGCTAACAATAAACCAGGCCTTCCAGTTTCTAAAGTAACATTGTCAAAATGGTTATCAGACATCATAGCCCATACCTACCATTTGCGACATAAAAATCTTCCAGCAAAACCCAAAGGTCATTCAACCAGGTCAGTAGCTACTTCAGTAGTGTTTCAATCTAGATTGCCCATAGATTCAATTTGTGCAGCAGCTACTTGGGCACATCCTCATACATTCATTTCTTATTACAAAGTAGATATTGTCTCCCAAAGCATGGCTTCCTTTGGTTCCACAGTTCTGAAGAGTCTGTTCCAATGAGCCACCCAAGATTGAGGTGCTAGGGACACTGTCCCATCCAGCAAGAATGAAGGTGAGATTGGGCAACTTAACATAAAGAAGTTATGTACCTACCATAACGTTCCATGTTAGGTGTCCTTCATCTCGCCTTTCTTCTTGCGTCCCTCCCTCCTTCCCCCTTCCTCGAGGATTGAGAGGTGTTTCTCAATGGTTTCACTGGCTAAATTGTTTTGTTATTTGTTGTTTCCCAAGCAAACCATGACAATTAACTGTATATCCAGGCTTATTAATGGATTATCATCTATAATTATGTCTAGTGTGAGCTATCTCAAATGAGATCTGGGTAACTGACGCTGGGCATTCTGGGATAAGGGGTAGCTTCGAGCCAGTAAAGAGCTATCGAGCTATAGTAAGTGGCTGAGTCAGAGCTGAGGATCGGCTCCAAACCCATCCAGCAAGAAGAAAGGCGAGACGAAGGACAACTAACATGGAACATTATGGTAGGTACATAACTTTTTTTTTCTACATCACAAATAAATCCATCAATTAGCTTTTTCAAGGCATTGTGTATCACATGAGCATTGCACTTTGTCTTCAGAATATTACTACTTCTTTTCAACAGCTCAGTAAACACAGACTGCTTTGCACCATAGTTCACACTTGCATTATCAGCTGAATAAGAATACATGCATGCAATACCAAGGCCATTATCTGAATGAACTTTAACTAACATGTCTGCGATAGAGGTAGAATGCTCGTCATTAAGCTCAACAAAGTCTAAAAGCTTTTTACTTAAACCATTTTCAACAGTAAAATATTGAATGCAGACAGGAAACATGTTTCTGTTCTTGAGATTAGATACATCAGTTGACACAGGATATCGAACAGAATTGCCACCAGTAATGTCTTTCATAATGGACTTCACTGACTTTGAGCCAAGGACATCAGTCACCAGTACTTCTGCTTTCGTGTCTTTTTAGGAGTAGCCGAGTCTTGATATAACAAGTCCAGAAGATGTGGTGACGTACAATGTGGTAAACACGCATGAGTTCTGCAACTGTTGCCTGCTTGTCAATTTCTGTTACTGTCGTTGACTTCTTCTCGAAACAAATGTCAATGGCAGCAATGTTTGCAGCAATCTGAGCTTTCTGATGACTTTTCGAATGGCTATGATTTACTATGTCACCTTTGCCACCATAAGCAACCGAAACCTCCTTCTTACACAACGTGCATCGAGCTTTGAAGACATTGCCGTGAACTTTATCACTCCAGGAAAATTCTGTCTGCCATTCTTAACGATACCATGACAACCTCTTTGCTTTCTTTATAGGTGGAGGAGTGTTTGGCAAATCATTACATTCTCTGTCAGTTTCTGTGCTACTCACGCTACCTTCAGTTGCATAATAACTTGCATCCATTTCCAGTGAACCCCCAAGTAGATCAGCTAACATTATCAGATTGTGTGACTGCTATGCAAAAATATTGCTTCAGACTACAACATCAGTTTTTAGAAAGGGTTAAGCATCCATTTGACAAAGGGGAAGTTGTGGAAAGTCCCACACTTCACGCAAACTCTTCGGTAAGATGCTATAGCCTCAGGCTTTTACTCGCGCGGTTCTACTTTCTAGCCAATGAGCTTTCCCAGCCTGGCTTTCTCCAACTACTGTAAGCTAATTTGTGGCATCAATGGAATGCCTGCTCAGCCAGACACAACATTACAGTGTTACCCTGTTATAATGTGTTTAACACAAGTGTGCATGTGTGTGCCTGTGAGAACATTCTGGTTTTTACAAAGCAGTCTGGTCCAGATCTTATTTTCAGCGTGCAGTCGACTCTTCTTCTGCTATCCCCATTGCAAATCCCAATTCCCTATAGGCATTGATAACGCACCCTTTTAGAGTACATCTGGACTAAAGGTACATTTTTCAGTCTGCCTCATTACAACAATTCACACACTGTCACCTGATGACCCAATATATCCTAATAAAACATCTAATTTTGGAAGATAATGATGTAATACACACACACACACACACACACAAACACACACACACACACACACACACACACACACACACACACACACACACACACACACACACACACACACACACACATGCATAATACTGTGGACATGTTTTGAAAAAAAAAACAGTAAAACTGTGCACAAAACTGAATCACCTAGTAGATTAGTCCTGATTTGGAGACAAAGAATAAAGTTCACTCAAGGTAGCTCTGTACCCCTCACTATAGCGATTATGAAGGCAATTTTTTCTTATTTAAAAATCTGTGATGCAGACAGTTGGTTAGCAGTGAGAACTTAGCCTTGGCAACTTAAAAAAGTGCCAGATAAGTTTGAATACAAATTACAGTCATATGAAAACAAGTAAGTTTAGTACAGAAGGTGCAGGTGCAGTCAAAAAATAACTCATTGTTAACCAGATTTGTATATTTAATAAATAACCAAACGTGTAAATAAATGCATAATAATGAAATAATCGCTTGCTGACTGTTTCAGTGCTGTCAGAATGACCTTTGCTGCAAGTGAGCTTGCAGATTATTCTTCTAGGCTGAGCATTTTTTGTCTGCAAAAATAATAAACAATAAACTGAAAAAAAAGAAACTATGTAAAAATAACGGAGTCAAAAAAAAAATATATATATATATATATATAGCTTTAACAGTGAAAAAGCAAGCTACATGTACATACAGTATTTAGTTTTTGATTATAACAGTTTGTATATGTTTTAAAATTATGAATAATTACATATTTAGTGTGCTATGCAGACTACAGGATTACAAAGCTGAGGATGAAGTACCAATAAATATAACAGGTTGGTCAGAGTAAATGAAAGAAGAGTGGAGAAGGAAGAAGTATATTAGTGGGGAACTAATGAGTTGAGAGAGAGGGAGTTGGTAGAGAGGAGTAGGAAGTATAATGATTAATCAGGGTTTTCAGAATAACAGAGCCAGGTCGCTGAAGGTGAATTTTAGGCTGTGGATGTTATAAATGTTAGTATAGGAAGGTGGGAACAGGGGTAATTAAAGAAGGAAAGAGAAGGGAAGAGGTACCTTAGAGGGCGCAGCAGAGTGCTGTGAAAGGGAGCAGAGTTAATACAGTAGAAGTAAATAAAACAGATTAATCAGGGTTGTCACAGTGATAATCAATGGAAATGATAATCTTCATAACTTTTGGTATAGCTGCTTCTCATGATATTGTCCATTGATCTGAGGATAATGTAAACTGGATGTTGTCTGTGAATTCCTATCCAGGCAGAGATCTTATGAATTTTTGAGTTACATTTTACAAACTTTTGCTGGTTATGGAAACATCCGATATCCACAGTCATGTGAATGTAGACTTTAACACATTATTCACCGCTGGTAGGTGTGCTCCACTCACCATATTTGCTATGAGTAGATCTTCATGTGGTTAGTATTTCACTTTTAAGATATACTTCTGTAAATTAAGTGCCATTTTTGTTGTACTGGATATGCATCATACAAAAAGCTTTCTAAATATGCTTTGAAAAGTTCTGCTCTGTGTTTTCACACGAAGCTCTTTATCCCAGATATATTAATATGTTTACCTTCGGTAGTAGTCCCTTCTCTATTGTGAATCTCTTGACCCATACACAAGTATTTCCCCCTTTAAGATCACAGCTCCTACAGACTATCATCCACATCGATGTGTGTTTTGTCAGGTCGCAAAACAGTGAAGATTGGGACATTTTCCCTTTCCTCACTGTAGTGCGATCTCGGAGTTGGTATATATAATTAGCTGGGGGGGGGTGGGGGGGTGCAGCCCTCCCACAATAATGGTTTTCGATGTTATGCATTTTCGCTGTTTACAGCATTCGTGTTTTTGAAATTTCGTTGATATAATATAGACCCTACATATATATATATATATATATATATATATATATATATATATATATATATATGTATATGTGTGTGTGTATATATATATTTATATATATATATATATATATATATATATATATATATATATATATATGTATATATATATATATATATATATATATATGTATACATATATATATATGTATATATATATGTATATATATATATATATATATATATATATACACAGTGGATATAAAAAGTGTATGCACCACCGTTAAAGTACCAGGTTTTTGTGATATAAAAAAATGAGACCGCACTATATATATATATATATATATATATATATATATATATATATATATATATATATATATATATATATATATATATAGATTGCTACTCACCATTGTCTAAATCTCTAACTCCTTCTCCATACCCAGTTGGTCCACTTGTTCCCTTTGAGATGAGAGTTAATCCATTCATTCCCTCATACCAGCACGTTCCCTATGGTCCAGTCTTTCAGTGTTGTGAGTAAGAGCCCATATCCCCATTTGCTACTCATCGAGGTGAGAGTAAGCTGTGGAGACAAGTCATCATTGTAATGAGTATGAGCCCTCTGAAGTATCCCCTCCTGTGTTGTAGCTGTGACTTCTGCTAGTGCCTGCACACACTTATCCTCAAAGAGTAGGACAAGCCTTGCAATGGTAGGGTTAATGAGTCCTACAAGGAGGCTAACCACAGTATCTCCACTTGGGTGTACTAGTAATTTCCATGCATTTCTCACTTTTATCCAGCCAGTTATTCCAGAGACTAGATTTGGTAATTGAACCAGGATCATCTCGTTGTGAACAGAGCTGGCCACATCATAGTATTTTAATGTTGTAGCAGATGTACATAATTTAAAGAGCATTTCAGAACATGTTTTTCCTGTTCATATCTTTACTTACATCTTGCTGTAACAACTTTGTCAGAGGCATTGCTATCTCAGACTTGTTAGATACAAACTTTGCATGATAGCATCATTCCTAGAAGCCTCTGTAATGATTGTTTGCCTCCTTATATATTTATTTATATTATCTATTTCATTTGTTAACCTGGTAGTATCTGTATGGGCTATAAGCCTGTTTTCATAAGAGACCCAGGGAGAATAGCTCCAAGGAAGATTACAATATTATTTACAACTGACATATGCTAGTTACAGTAATTATAGTACATAGTGATACAATTGCAGGGTTCATACAATAGTTTTAAAAACAGAAGTAACAAAGTTAGTCATATTAAACAAATATTAAACAATTTTATGCATTTATCAAGCATTTCAAAACATTATCAATTTTTCACACGTTAAAGAAGATTTTTTTTTTGAGAACATATTATGATCTGGAAGTAAGAAGGATTCAATAACCAGGAGATATTGAGAAAGGTAGTGCAGAGGAAGGATTTAGTTATTTATGGGTTAAAATATTTAGCCAGGATGAGAACAGGAGCAAAGCCTATGTTTAGAGAAATATTCTTTTAGAGTCTGTTTAAATGTGTGTGTGTGTGTGTGTGTGTGTGTGTGTGTGTGTGTGTGTGTGTGTGTGTGTGTGTGTGTCATTGATGGTAAGAATATGCTGTGGAAGGGAGTTCCATTGTTTAGTAATGGTATGAAAGAAAAGGTGGACGCCATAGGTGTTTTAAGCTTTAGCTTTTAGCAATATTTTATCAGCAGACCTAAGGGATGTTAGGTTACTATAGGGCTGGACTACACCTGCTAGTGCTGGGCAGTTATCAGGTTTGTACAAGACCGTATGAGCAGTTAGTAGTTGATTCAGGGTAAGAAGATGAGGGAGCTAAAGCCATTTTAGCTGAATTAATAGGCTCATAGGTTTATAGGTAGGTACTAGGATATCGGCCCAAGGACCTAAGTAAGCCTAGCCAACAAGGTTCCCTGGCTTATGCCACCCATGAAAGTTGTTTTCCTGTGCCCCTGTCGAGCAGAGCCACCAAAGTGATCCCTGGGGTGTATTTCCTATTTCCCATCCACTTATCAAGACTTTCCTTGAAGAATGCTAATGAGGAACTTTGCTTGACATAGATGGGCAGCTTGTTCCAGAGTATGGGAAGTCTCTGGGACAGGAATTTATCCCTCCAGCATCTCCTGTTTATCGTGGTGACAAGGTTTAGGTCCCTAGAGCATGTAGCTCAGAGGGATTGGGATTTCTTTAGGTGTAGCATGTCCAACAGTTCTGGGTTTGACATAGCTTTATATGTTAGGCAGAGATCACCTTGGAGTAGGCGATATGCTATGGAGTAAAGCTGGAGTTTTTTTGAGATGGCCAGTGTAGAGCATCTGTTTGAGGTCAGTAATCCTCTTTGTGAGGTACTTCTGTGGCCTTTCCAGCTGCTGCAGATGTCTTGTGAGGTACATTCCAAAAGGGGTGTTGTACTCTATAATGGGTCTAATGAGTGTCAAGTAGAGGGGAACAATGACCTCTTTTTTCCTAGATGACAACCCTTTTGTGATTAGGTTTGCCACGTAGAAGGATTTCTTGACTACTGTGGCAATGTGATTATCATAGGAGAGACTACTGTCCACCTGGGTCCCCAGGTCTCTTATCACACATCCAGAATTAAGTAGACTGCTGCCTATGTGGTAGTTCATGGGTACAAAGGTTTTACCAAAGGGGATGACAATGTACTTTTTGGCATTGAGCTTGAGGCCATGCCTCTGACACCAGGCATCTGTCTCAGTGAGGCCCTTCTGTAGGATGTCCACATCATTTGGGGACTCAACTATGGCTCCTAGTTTGCAGTCATCTGTGAACTTCATTAGCCAAAGGCCTTCTGTGTTAGCCTGTACTTCAGAGAAGTAGATACCAAACAAGAGAGGTCCCAGGACTGAACCCTGTGGTACTCCACTTGTCAGTGGTTTGAAGTCAAATTTGGAGTCTGCAACTTTTATAGTGTGGGTTCTGTCAGTGAGCCATATGGCAACCCATCTTGTGATGTAGGGATTTATACCTAGTTTAGTGAGTTTAGCTATAATTCCAGAATAGGGGATGGTGTTGAAAGCCTTGGCGAGGTCAAGATAGGCTGTGTGAAGCAACCTACCCTCATCTACAGCTTTGGTGACTGCTTCAAAGGAGTCATTCAGGTTCAGGAGGCATGATCTGCCTTTCACAGACCTGAACTGCGTGGGGTCCAGAGTTTGGAGGTTACCAATGTCTTTGTTTATGAGTTCCATGATGATATGTTCCATGGCCTTACAGACCAGGCTCATCAGGCTAAGAGGGCGATAGTTCCTGGGATCAGTGGTGGCTCCCCTTTTGTGGAGTGGGATAACTGTTGCTGTGCACCATTCTGTGGGCACAAAGCCTGATGTGAGACTATGATTGAACATGGTGCTTAGGTGGGGGGCCAGTTCATTCTGAAGTTTGTGTAAAACACAGCCTGGGATGTTGTCCGGTCCCATGGATGCTATGTTTTTGGCACTAGAGAGTGCAGCTTTTACCTGTGTAGCTGTCATTACAGGGACTTTGCAATCTTCCTGTATAGATATGGGCCCTTTAGGGGGTGAGAGGGGGGTAAAGTTAGCAATGAACCTATCTGCCAGGACGTTGGTAATATGAGTTGGTTCTGTAATTTTCATGCAGTTGTGCTGTAACTCAAAGCAGATCTGGGTGTATTCATTGAGATTCTTGACATAGCTGTAGAATGCTTTGTGGTTGTCCCAAGAATCAGTGGCAATTTTGTTTTCATAGCTAGCTTTGGAGGATATTATAAGGGATCTCAGCTTCTCACTGAGACTGACCAGGAAACTCCTCCACTCATGGGATTTTACTCTCTTTTGTAATAGTTTCTTCCTTCTGTTGTAGAGTTTTTTTATGGCAGGGGACCACCAGATTAGTTTCCTTTTTTTGGAGGATAGTGTCTTGGTTCTGTTTGGGATAGCATGATCCATGCACTCGTGTAAGTGCTTATAGAGTGCATTTATGTAGGATTCAGCAGTCGTAATTGTATTGTCCATCTGCATGGGTGTCATGAAGTTCGCCACTTCTGTCTTAAGAAGCATGAAGTTGGTTTTGGAAACATTTTTTACCGTGATTTTCTTAATGGCGGTGGGGGCAGGATGTGGATATCAAGGGTGATTAGCTTATGGTCGGATCTGACCAACAAGGAGATGACTTCATCTGTGGAACACCGGTCACTCATGTTGGTAATGACTAGGTCTAGGATATTGTTGCCCCTGGTGGGGGTGTGGATACGTTAATCCAGGGCATTGGAATTTATGAATTCCAGAAAGCGTTGAGTGAAGGAGTTATTACATGAGTAGTTTTCCCAGTTCATGGTGGGGTAGTTGAAATTGCCCATTATTAGGGTGTTTGAACCCTAATATTTTCCAGTATATCAAGAAAAGAGGAGTGGGAATCCTGGGGCATGGTGGGGGATGTGTAGCAAGCTACAATTTGGATTGCAGTTTTGCCCAGAGTTAATTGCACTTGGATAACCTCGGATGCATGATGCTGAGCAACTAGCCTGGAGGTATGGATATCCTTAATAAATATGGACACACCTCCGCCTTTGGTGTTCTTGTCCAGGTTAGGTGGCCGAAAAGTGTGGTATGAGTTATAACCTGATAATGCAGGGGTGCTCTCTGGACCCTTGATTCAGGTCTCAGTCACTGCACAGATATCAATTTTCTCTTTTTTAAGGAGTGCCTCGAGGGAGTGCATTTTGAGGTTTAGACTTCTAGCATTCAGTAGTATTACCCTCAGTTTTTACTTGTCTGTTCCTGTTACAGTGGTGAAGTTGTCATTTGAACCTTGCCTGAAAAAAGGCACTATAGGGGTAGCAAGAGCCTTAGCCAGTATCCGGAATCACAGGGATGAAAGGTGCAGGCCATCTCTGGCAAAGCATCGTGGTCTGTCGACCATGTCGTCCCAGGCAGACAGATACTGGATCCCCTTAGAATGACACCAGAAGCTTAGCCAATTGTTGAAGCCAATCATTTTGCCCTTGTACTGCGGTATCATTTTGGGCGATGGCAGGATGCTGCTCAGGGCTTGGGTCATACCTGCCTGGGATACAAGATTGGAGAGGTCTTCCATGTCTCTTTTCATGTAGTTCAGGGAGGTGCATCTCAGGTCATTCACACCAACATGGACAATGACAGAGTCATATTTGTACTTGTTGTGGAGTGACCAGAGTGCATGGGTTATGTGGCGGATCCTGGCACCCGACAGGCAGCTGACAGTAACCTTCTCCTTTTTTAGCCTGGTGAGTGGGACATCAGTGTGCCTGACTATAGAGTCACCTATGACTAGTGTGTTGGGTATGTTGTTTTGCCTTATGGGCTGTGGTTGAGTGGCACACTGAGTCTGTGGGCTATGTGTCATTTGGGTTGTGTTGGGGGAGTGGAGGTTGCTTGCGTTTCTGCTTTGGAATTCTCTGTTGCTTGAGCAGATTATTATTGAGAGCCTCTGCGAATGTTTTTGTATTTCTGTGTGTAGATTTTGGTGGTGTAGGTAATGCAGTGCAGTGGTGATATCCATGAGACTGACTTATAGCAAATTTAGCAATTTTGTTGTAGCAAGATTGTAGGCTGTTTAGGTCAGTTTTGTGAAGATTGGTGAATGTTTGAGAACAATATAGAAGGGAAGATAATAGGTAGATTTGAGGTGTGAGTCTGGCTTGTTCAGTGAGAAATGATTTTGCCCTATAGAGTCAACCCAGTTTGGCATGTTCCTCTTTAATGGTTAGAGCAAGGTGTCTATCACATTTGACTCCATTGTCATTTGTGGCACTGAGAAGTTTTGTCTGTTCTACGGGCTCTATAATAGTGCCATTGGAAGAGGAAATATAGATAGGAGGTGGATTATTAGATGTTGTGTTGTGGTAGAAGACCATAAGTTTGGTGTTTTTGGGGTTAAATATAAGTTAATGGTGAGTTGAATAATCTTCTATATTTTGGGGGGCTGCTTGAGTTTTTTCTTGGAGTTCTTTGATAGAAGGGGGAGCAGATTAGGGAAGCATCATCAGCATATTATATAATTGTAGCTGGGTAAGCTGCAATATGAAAGTCATTAGTAAAGATAGTGAACAGAAGGAGCCCGAGGATTGAACCTTTTGGACTACAACACTTATAGGGATCTGAGGGGAGAGTTTATATATTTATAAAGTTGCTTGTTTTCTGTCAAACAGGTAGCTATGAAACCATTTTAGGGTTTCAGGGCTGGAGTGGTAGGTGGCTAGTTTGTTAAGAAGTATTTGATGTGATACAGTATCAAATCCTTTTGACATGTCTAGGAAGGTAGCAGAGACTAGTTGTTTTTTGTTTTTAAGATGGTATACAGTATTAGTAAAAGTGATAAGTGCTGTACTAGTAGTATGCCTGGACCAGAAGCCATGTTGCATCTTGAAAAAATTTGACAGGAAATAGTTTAATAACTGTTTGTGTATACATTTTTCTAAGATTTTGATAAGCAGTGACAGAATGACTATGGGGTTATAGTTGGATATATCAGTTGAGGGACCTGTGAGAAATTTCCAGACGGATGGTACATACTGTTCAGCGATTGAGTGATTGATAAGAACAGATATAGGGTAAGCTATGGACGTTTGGATTTGGTACATATTTTTCTTATGGGGGGCTAGCTCATTAAGTATTTGTTGGAAAGAGGTATTGAAATATTGAACTGCACTGTCAAGTGGAAGATTTTTCAAAGGTGTCCAATCATAATGTAGAAATTGAGAGTTGAATATTGATGGAGACAAATGTTTTTTGTTGCGATTATAGCAAAATGAACTATTAGAGAAATTTTGTAAATGCTTTCTAATCAGGTAGGTAGGGAAATGATCACTTAATGTGTCTGGGAGACACCCAGCATCATATGTAATATTGGACTTGTTAGTCAAAATCCAGTCTAGAATGGATTGTTACTTGGAGTGTTTGTCAATGTGTGTGGGGTGGTTAATTCTTTGACAGAAAGTATAAAAATTAACACAATTTGTTTGGGTATTGGAAGAGCAGGTGGTCCAGTGAAGGTTGAAACCTCCTAGTATTATAGTTTCCTTGCCCTGGAATTTGACCCTTTCAGCTAATTGGTGATTCTGAATGCCCATGACTTGTTTCATCATTTTAATGGACAATTTCTGCCCAATAAAGCCAATCCCATGTGCCTCTGATTCCCTAAGCTCCCCTCCTTGCAACTTAGAATTGTGCTCTATTTTATTTATTTATTTACTTATTCATTGTCCTTTTTTCAGTTCTCACTTCAACTTTATGGATTCTATAAGTCACAAAAAATGTATTTTGTTTGCCTTCCTTATTTTCCTACAATGGAACTTAAACCCTTCAAGTCTGTGTTTACATTGACCTCTATTTCAAACTACTGAGCATTTTAGTTATCATCATCTGAACTGCCAGTATCCTATGCCTTTATGACAAAAAGGGGTCCAGAATTTCTCAATGCACACCAAGTTGTTTTCTACTATTTATGTTTTTTTTCTTGCGGTTCCAAATATGCATCCTCCTTTCTTTACCAGTGGTTCACAACATCATGAAATAGAATTACACATAAGCTACTTTCATCCTCTGTTGTTCTTGTTATTATTGATACTGTTCTTCTTCCAGATGTTTAATACTTTCCTGGGTTTTTGTTTACTAGATGCATTATTTTGTATTGAATATAAACGTATATGCCTTATAGTAATTAATTATTATTTTTTTTATTTAGATTTATTTTAACTGGAGTAGAACACCGGGGAGAAGAAAAGAGTGTACTTTTTATATTAAAAGTAAAAGCGTAGATCATCTTCTGACATTAATTTACACACTTGATTTACAGGTTGGTAGATTCAAACAGGCTGATATCACATTAAAACATAGTAAGGAATACAGTTTGACAAATTGCTTAATAAATAACACTGATTGCTGAAAAAAGTCATAAGGTTGCAGGGGTGCTGACAGTAGTAAAATAGGCAGCGGAGGAATGTAGAGAGGTTTATGAAAAGGACTAAGGGTGATGAGTAGAGGGTAGAAAAAAGACTTTATGAAAGGAGAGGGAGTGATGGAATGGACTGCAAAAAGAAATAATGCATGAGTAATGGGGGAGCAATAAGCCTTTTTGGAAGTTACAATAAAAATGATGGTTGGTGTTGTGCAATATTGGGGAAGCAGTTGTACTTTGCCTATTTTGAGATATGCTGTTTGAAGTATTTCCCTCTGTGCCACCACTAGAAACCAGAGTTACTTCAAAATGGTACCCAAGTCTCACATAAATATCTGTATCTATCTATCTATCTATCTATATATATATATATATATATATATATATATATATACACACACACACACACACACACACACACACACACACACACATATAGATATATGTGTGTGTGTTAATATATGTAGACACAGACATACACACATATATCTATTATATATAAATAAATATATATGTGTGTGTGTGTGTGTGTGTGTGTGTGTGTGTGTGTGTGTGTGTATGTATTTACACACACATACACACACATATAGATATATATATATATATATATATATATATATATATATATATATATATATATATAGACACACATGGGTTTATATTATATCGCATGCTCAGAAGAGCGAACAACACATAATCAACCCCATGTAAGGGAAAGCTGACAACAACAAAACTTCAGAACAGCGATTTTTTCCAAGGGAAAAAAAATCTCTGTTCCAAAACAAAAAAAAACAAAAACAAAAAAACTGTAAAACATTATATAATGTGAAGGGCTTTGCCCCACCCCCAATATGAGGGGCTGTGCCCCCCACACCCCCTACTTAAATATACCAACTCTGAGATCACACTACAGTGCCAAAAAGGCAAAGTAGCGAAAGCGGCCAAATGAATTCTTTCCCATGGAAAGAATTCGCTGAAAAGCCACTTTGCTATTTTGCCTTTTTGCGCTTTTCAGTTCGACAAAGATGCTTTCGACAACCTGCGTCTGTGACAGTGTAATAGGGAGCCAACATACACACAGATTAGATTAGTTATGTAAGTATGTGTGTGTTGTGTGTGTGTGGCTCTATGTTAGATCAAATTTTCAAAAACTTGAAATTCATATGGATGAGACCAAATGATTGAGGTTCTGAAAATTCAAACATAAAAAAAAACATAAAAAAGATCTACTTTTTTACATTTATGCAGCAGAGCAAGCCCCCCTCCTCCCCATGTGGGGGGCTGTGCCCACCACCCCCTTCAAATTATATATACCAACTCTTAGCTTGCGCAACAGTGAAGAAAAGGGTAAATTTCCCAATCCTCGCTCTACCGTGATCTCTATTCAAAAGCTCTGAGTTTTCAAAAACTTGATCATATGGTCTTGACCATATGAATTTTGAGTTTCTGAAAACTTAATTAACTGTTAGGGATCTATATATGTATGTGTGTGTGTGTGTGTGTGTGTGTGTATATGTATGCATCTGTATATATGTATATATGTATATATATATATATATATATATATATATATATATATATATATGTGTGTGTGTGTGTGTGTGTGTGTGTGTGTGTGTATATGTATGTATAAATAAAAGTGAATCAGGGGATTTTTAAATCCTATACCCTGAAAAGAAAGTAGTAGCATTAAGCCACTATCCTAACTGATGAGTTAGTGCATCAGTGTTTTGTTTTTTTACATAATCAAACGTATGAAACATTATTCAATGATTGGACTAGTCCATAACTTACAAGGGATAGGGCACCTATAAAAGGCAATGCATGAGCATCCTATATATCAAGGACAGACATTTGTGAGTAATAGGAGGTATGTCCCTGTGAAGGAACACTAGACGATACCAGAGAAAATTTTTAAAGTATTACTTGGACTCTTGCCACAAAGTAAGTAGAATAAACTGGTAACAAAACACAGTTCACCTGCTGAGAAGTCCAATCCTTTAATGTAAAATACAATTCATATGAGCGCTTTCGTCTGCATAAAACAAACTTCATCAGATAAAGTCCCACTATAACTGACATAATTTATAAAAAATGTTTAACCAATGAAATCTTCACATTAATAAAACAATTAATCAATAAAATTCTAAAGATACTGAACATTCAAAATTTAAAGAAACAAGAACATGTTGGTGGTTGTTTGTATGTATACACACACTTCTAACAGATTAAAAATAATGCATAATGAAAAATTTTTGTTAAAAATATAAATAAACAAAGGAATAGTCTACAACATTATTTCATGGGTAAGTTGATGTAAAATGTATGGTTACATCTGATGTGTTGAAAATATATTTATGCCATTTTCAAAGTATATTTGCCTTTCCTGTTAAGATGGCTTTGATGTTTATATACTCATTTAAACCTGGAGAAATATTGGATTTTAATCTTAACTGCCATCTAACTTCCTTCTGCAGTAAAATATTTTTGTTATCTCCTCCTCTGATTTCCAAATTGACCGTATCTATGATACCAAATTTAAAAGAAGGGACGGGTTGGCACATGGTGGTGTGTTTGTATAAAGCACTGGTCTCTTTTTTATTTTTATATCGTTCTTATGTTCAGAAATCCTTTCTTTTAAATGACGTTCAGTTTTGCCCACGTAATAACATGGGCAATAACAACAGGTTGCCAAATACACCACCATGGAAGAATAACAGTTACCCCTACAGAATTTAACCTCCGTATTCAACCCATTTTTAAAACAATACTATTGGAGGTGTTGATAGAGGAACATTGGGTACATCTACCACAGGGGTGGGTACCCTAGAGTTCTTGTAAGAATAATCTCTTCCTTCCAAGGTTCTTTTAAAATTATTGCCCACCCGATGAATAAATGCAGGTTGATTCCTATAACTTCAATAATTTCAGGGTTAGTTTTTAAAATAGACCAATTATCTTGTAAGATTTTTTTAAAAATAGGAGAAAAGTTGTTGTGTTGAATAGAACAAGAACTTGAAAATTCATGGGGTCTATCTTCTGATGTTTCTATATTCTCAATGGGGTGCCCAAGTAAAGGTTTGAAACGGGTCCCCCACCCGTTATATACTTCCGTCAAAATGTTTTCTACCAAAACCTCAGGATACCCTCTTTCTCCAAACATTTTACCCAGTTTAATGAATTCTGGTTGGAGATCTTCTATGTGGGATGTCATCCTAGCCACTCTGACAGCCTGCCCTTTTATAATACTTTTTTTCTGGAAAAAAGGATGTTGGCTGTCAAAGTGGAGGTAGCTGTTACACCAAGTTGGTTTTCTATACACCCGAGATTTAAAACCATTCAAGGTTTTGGATAGTGTAATGTCTAGATAATTGATACATTCTGCACTAACTTGGTGAGTAAAAGACAACCAGGAGGTGGTTTGGTTGATGTGTAAAATAAATTCTTCCAACTCAACTGGTGTCCCCTCCCAAATCACAAAAATGTCATCCAAAAATCTGTAATAAGCTGTGATTTTAGCAGAAAAAACACTCTCAAAAATGTGTAAGGTCTCCCATTCCAGGAGTACCAGGTTGGCATAAATGGGGGCGCAAGCTGCCCCCATTGCCACTCCACTGGTTTGTTTGTAAAAAAACCCCTTCGAAGTTTATAAAGTTATTGTCTAAAACTATTTCCATTAGTTCCAACAATAAAGATTTTCTGTCTGGTGTTAATTCAGAATGTTTATGAATACTGGTTTCAAAAAATTCAAAGCCCTCTTTCCTAGGGAAACAGGTAAATAAATCTTTCACATCGATGGTAATGAGGAGACTATCCTTGGACCATAACCCTTGGTGCATTTTGCCCAAAAAGTCCCAGGAGTCTTTTATAAGATGTTTATGTTTTTTTGCAATATTTTTGAAATTCTGATCAATAAATATTGCCAGGGGATGGGTTTTTGATCCACGGGCAGAGACAATTGGTCTAAAAGGTGGTTCCATGATGTTTTTGTGTGTTTTTGGTATCCCGAAAAAACCAGGAATCAGTGGGTGGGTTTGTCGGAGAAAATGAAAGGTCGTCTGGTTAATTCGTTGTTCCACCAAATACTCCTCTAAAAGGGAGTCAATTCTGTTGTAGGCAGTAGTAATTTCATTGAGGGACACCAAACAATAGGTTTTTTCTTGTGTCAAAATGGTACTTATGGCTTTTGTATAATCGTTTTGCTTAAAAATTACCAAACCTCCCCCTTTGTCTGGTTCCATGAAACGTAGTTGTTTATTTTGTGTTACTTGGACTCTTTTAAAAAGTTAATCAACAGGTCTAATATCCTGAAGTACTTTATAAACACTAAGGAGATTGAAACTCTGTCACCTGGCATTATTCACTGACTGTAAGGATCTGAGATTTGCAAGGGCAGAGACAAAAAAAGAGACATTGGGATCATTCTGTCAACTCACGGACAGATAAGCGATATTTTAGTGTGCATGTGTGCTTGAATTTTTGTCTTTTTTATTTTCTTCAAATCTTCTGGGTTTCTAATACGATGACGGGAATGGACCCCATTCCTAAGTCAAAGTACAATTAAAGTTCATGAAATTAGTATTGTTTCAATCTTTGATGTTAGCCAGTAGCGCTCTTGGCATCACCCGCAACATTCCCAGTAATGACTCCTTCAGCAATTCGTACGGTGTTACACGAATTAGTAACATATCTAAATACGATTGTACATTCTTTTTTATAAGACAATGATCTCCTACTACTAATGGAACTGTCTGGGTATCTTTCTTCCACATGGCTCTTGTTTCTGCCTGCAGATCAAGATATTTTATGACTTTGTATCTCCCTGTACACAAGACACTGTAGTCACTAGGTGTGGCGATTTCAATGATCAGTGAAACTTTTGTCGGACCACTATATCCAGTTTTCTAGCATCTATCTTTTGAACTGTTGGTATTGGGTTAACCCATGTGATATAAACTTCATAATTTTCTATGATTCTTTGTGGCTCATGGTTCCAGTGTTTTTCAGAAACTTTGGTACCGTAATGTTTCACAATCTCCAGTGCAACAGTCTCACCACATTATTATGTTTTTCAGTATACAGTCCCTCTGTCATTAATGCGTCTCAACCAGCAACAAGGTGTGTGATTGTTTCCAATTTGGTTTTACAAAACCTAGATATGTCTGTTTCTCCCACATGTTCAATGGACTTTGTAAACCAGCATGTAAGTAGCCCACTGTCTTGGGGGTGCCAATATTAACATTTCATTTCTTGATGTGAATTTGCCTCTCCTTAACCATTCCTGCATTTGTTCTTGATCAACATGAGGCTGTTCCAGAAGTTATCTATACTTGCAACTATATTTATGTTTTTTCCACATGTCTTGCCTTCTCATCTGGTCCTTTACCTTATATTCTTTCTTTTGTTTCGTAGCACATTCAGTTGCTGCCTGGTTTTTATCTACTTCTGGTTTGATTTCCATTCCTGCTTGACTTCGATATGCTTCTGCTAAAATAAGCAGAGACATCATCTTAAATTTATTCTCCTCATGTTTCAAAACTTTCACTACATTTGGATCTTGTGACATCAGTAGATATGTGTGTAGTCCCACGATTGCAGATCTATACATGTAATCACTTTCAAGGAGGCCCATCCCTCCTTTGTAACGGGGAATATATAATCTTGGTATACACTTCTTCTTCTTGTTTTGGCTTTTTCCCAGTTAGGGGTTGCCACCATGGATCATCTGTCCGCTCATGATTGGCAGTGGAGTTTTATGGTGTTGAGTTGCCAGCCCGGTGCCCAACCTTCCACAGAAGGCACACACATGCACACACTCACACCTAAGGCCAATTTAGAGTGTCCAATTCACCTACTGTATGTCTTTGGGATGTGGGAGGAAACCGGAGCACTCGGATGAAACCCATGCGACCACAGGGAGGACATGTACAGAAGGCAACCCAGCCGAGAATCGAACCGGAGAACCTCTAGCTGTGAGGTGATAATCTTGGTATACACTGATTTTTATAAATCATTTGGTGAGCATGAAGCATCCTTCTTGTTTTAATATCCAATCTATCCAACACCTTTTGGGGCCAGTCAATCACTCCAAAACTATAAGTTTGGACAGGAAGAGCAAACTGATTTATGGCTTGGATCTTGATCCTATATGTCAATACTGTTTTCAGAATTAATTTAAGTATTCTAAAATACTCTTTACTAAGCTTTATTCGCATTTGTTCATGCTCTTCATCAGTTCCCAAGTATTTAAACACTCCCTCTTGCTCAAGTTCTTTTATATCACATTCTTGTCCCAAACTGATGTTTTTCTGGTGCTGCAGTTTTCCTTTTTTAAAGGTTGCTTTGGCACATTTATCAAGACCAAATGACATTCCAATATCATCTGAAAAGGTTTTGACAACCTGCAGCTGTGCTTTCAGTTCCTCATCTGATGAGCTATACAGTTTTAAATCACTGACAAAGAGAAGATGAGAAGTCATTAGACTTTATTGTTTTCTAGGAGCCAAATTATAGGCATGGCCTAAGCTGTTAAATAAACAGCTTAATGGATTAATGGCAAGGCAGAATAGCAACGGTGACAAAGAGTCACCCTGGAATATCCCCTTTGAATTTTTATCCCTGGGATAATAATCTGTCCTTTATCATGGTTTAATTGCAAAGTGATCTGCCAGTGTTTCATGGTTACTGTAATGTAGTCAATCAGTGTAGGGTGTATCTTATACATTTTTAAGCACTCTTTTATCCATGAATGTGGGATACTCTCAAATGCTTTTTTGTAGTCAATCCATGCCATACTTAGATTCTTATCCTTCTTACAGTTCTCCACTATAACTTTGTTTAACAACAAATGATCCTTTGTTTCATATGACTTTCTTTTATTGCCCTTTTGTTCTACTGTCATAATTGAGTTTTCTTCTAAATGGCTATAAACTGTTGGTGTGTATAGTTTATACGTCGTTGGAAGGCAAGCTATTGGTCTATAATTTTTAGGGCAGCTTGCAGGTTCACTGTTAAGTAAGAGCATTGTTTTTCCTTTTGGAGTGTGCATATAAATAGTTCTTACTCATGACTAAGTCCTCATGCAAAGGAGTTAATACTTTAAACCAAATGTCAGGTACTACATCTGGGTCTGCTGTTTTCTAGTTAGAGGCTTTTCTCAACTTTGCTTCAATCTCTCTGGCTGTTATTTCATCCCATTTCATATCCTGTACCTTTAAACTTCTTATTCTTTCTTTTACTTCTTCTACCCATTTAGCATCTTTGTTATGTTCCACAGGATCTTCATAGATACTTCTCCAAAATGTATCTACTTCCTCTTTTTTTGGTGGTCTTTCAATTCCTTTTACCTTATTTCCCAATTCTCTATAAATCTTTTCTGGATCATCAATAAATTGCTTATTTTGTGCTTTTCCCTTATACTTATCTTTGTATCTTCCAAGTCTTTCTGCCTGTTTTGAAATGTTTAGTATATCTCCAATAGTGCATAATAGATCCTGGTCTTTTCTAACACTACACATTGCTTTTATCACATCTATCTTTCTTAGTATTTTTGTTGATCTGGTCTTTCTTCTATAATCTTCTAACAATGACACTTCTTGTCTTAGCTGCTTTATAGTTTTCTCTATTCGATATTTCCATGATGGTATTCGCTTTTGCCCCCTCTTTTCCCTTGCTACCCTGTGTTCCTGTGGTAGAACTTTATCAGTTATTAATTTAGCAGCACAGTAATGTATATTCTGTTTACTTCTGTTATATCGCATGGATCTCTGTGGACAGTCATAATTACTGTGTTCATTTGTTTTATCCAGCTTCTGACTTTTGGGATTTTATTAACCTTCTGCAGTCTATTTCTTTCATTGATCTTGATATACCTGTCTTTGTCTATTAAAATCAAGCAACTCTTCTCTTAACTCCTTTTCTTCCATACTGAGAGCACATCCCTTGTTTTCTGTTTCCTGTGGGCATTCTCTAGAAAGTTCTATAGCATCTTTCTGTGGCACATTCTCTTCAATTTCATCCTGTGTCATCTGTTGCTCTGTCATATGGGAACTCACTGGCCTATCACTCCTCAACATTGACTGCACCAGAGTTTCCACAGTTTCCTGTTCCTTTCCTTGCTTTCTAGCTTCAAATGAACATTTATACTGGTTTGCTATGGAAGGCTCCAAAGTATCTTGATATGGCACCTGACCAATTGCTTCCTGTTCCACTGGTTTCCCCTTAATTTGGATATCCATTGCTTTATCCTGTTGTGGTGCTTTCTATATTCGATTTATTACACTGAATCCTTCTCTTTGCAGCTGTTCCATAACCTCAATTTCTATTTCTTTGACTTCTCCGTTACTAATCTCTTTTTCTACTTTTCCTCTTAGTCTTCTTATTTTTTGTATTGTGAAGTTTTCCATATCCGGATTCCTTTCCCTATATTTTTCTTCAAATATCTTTGGTGCTGCTCTTTTTGTATTAGTTTTGATTTCTCCTTTGCATTAATATTACACCATATTAAATCTTTTTTCCTTTCCCCTGTCCATATTTCTTCTTCACATCTCTTGATCTTCTTGCTTTTTCTTATTCTGGGGACTCACTCCATATTCCTGTATTGTAGTCTGTTTTAGACCTTCTGTATTAAATCCTTCACTTCACAGGCACTCCATAACTTCAGCTTCTATTTCTTTAACTTCTGCTTTACTAAACATCCTTTCTACATTACATGTTTGTGGTATTAATATTTTTATTGTGAAATTTTCCATATCAGGATGCTTTTGCCTGTATTTCTCTTTGAATATCTTTGAGACTGCCTTCTCTATATTAGTTAACTTGGCTTTCTCCTTTGCATAAATATTGCACCATATCAGATCTCTCTTTCTTTCCAATGTCCATATTTCTTTTTTATATTTTTCAAATATCTCTAGGTTTTGTTGTTTATTTTTTCTCACTTCCTCAGATGCTTCTTTTTCCAAACAGATCAAAATTTCTTGAGGTATATACTGTTTTTCAAAAATCTGTTGTATTAATGAAAGCAAATTTTTATTTGAAGCTTCTAGCAGTTTTTCCTGCGGAAGTATTTTTCTTTCATCTAATTTCTCTCTTAATCGTTTTGTATATCTTGTGTCTGGAAATTCTGGGCTTTTTACATAATAGTAACAATACATAATTTATTTCTTATCCTCAATATCCACTCTATTGTCTTTATGGCTCTTCTTTGGCCAGTCAGTTTTTGTCATTTTTGTGGACTGCTACTTCCTTCTACAACAGGCAGGCCATTATCCCCCTGAGCCTGGCCTGGCCCCATTGTAGGAATGTTTTCATATTTTGAGGATTCTACACTGTCATTTTTCCAGTCATGGCACCAGTGCACCTACCAGGATTGGGCACTTTTTTATCCTGGGTTTTGGGCACCCAGCTATCTTTTTTTGATTTTTGATTTACTTCTGTCCATGATATATGCTATATAAATACAGTGTATATATCAGTGTTGCCTTGGTGAGCTTTTGTGAAAAACAGGGTCCACCTCATGAAGGTACTCATCAAGACTTGAGGATGAATTCAATTTCAGCACTACTACTCGCTGACTTTTCATCTCTCCGTCAGGACATCTATGTCTATGTGTGTGTATGTGCATGTGTGAGAAAGTGAATGGGGTTGGTTCCTGTGCAAATGTGATATACAAGCCACCAGTGTTGACTAATACAGGAAGTGCTGATTTGCATATGAGGTAGTTAAGGGCTATTCAGAAACATGCAAATTAGCCAATATTGAGGTCTTTCCTCATTGCAGTAAACATGTCTCTAAATCTTAATTTCTTGCATCGAGTGAACAGTCCCTTTTGGCTGCAGCTCTTGCCACCTGCAGTAAAATTCTTTTTGAATCCCCTAGATGGTTCTTATCCATTTATTACTTTGTTTAACCTACATTTTTTATACCTGGCTTAATCTTAATTTTATGATTTTGGCTGTTCTTCAAATATGTATAAGTGATTAGAAAATAAATTTTATAATGGAGTTTGAAGTTAACTTGTGGATACTGACTGTAAGTATATGCAAGACAGTCAAGTTATAGCCATCGAAGGTGAAGTTATCGGACATAACATAAAAGTAAATATTCAAATCGTCTAGATGCTTGCTACTGTGTAGTTTACCCTCTTAATACATTTCCTGCTGTTGAAATCGGAACTGATTTTTGTTACATGCTTTACTTTTATGTATAGTATGGCTGAAACAATTAAGATCAAACCATAGAATTTATAAAGATAACCAGCCTACTAAGAGTAGACAGATAACAGATATTAGGCAAGAAAAAAGAGTGAGAAGCAGGTGAGAATGCTAGGGAGCCAGTGGTCTGCAGTGGCAGTAAATGTAATAGTTGTAAAAGTAAAATCACATTACTGAAGATGCATGCGGAAATAACTAAAGTAACTGTACACTATAAGTAGAAAATGACGAGACATTTCATCTGAATCTTGGCCCATCCTTAACATGTATGACTGTAAGATACGCTAACATTATTCTGACTTACACGTTGTCCTGCATGTCATGCTGCCTGAGATTACTTGAATCATGTCAGAAAATGATAATTTGTGCTTAACAGCCCAGATTAATAAAGATAGAATTTATCAAAGGATAACCCCTGAAGAATTTCAAGTATTAACAAATTAGATAACTATAGTGAAATCAATTTAAATTTATAAATATATGATATATATAAATTCTTCCGGGTGGCACAGTGGCACAACAGATAGCATTTTCACCTCACAGCAAGTGGTCTCCTGGTTCACTTCTCAGTTTGCATGCCTTCTGTGTGGAGTATTCATGTCCTCCCTGTTTTAGTGTGGTCTTCCTCTGGGTGCTATGGTTTCCTCCCACATTCCAAAGACATGCAATAGTTAGAATGGACACTGTAAATTGGCCATAGGTGTGAGTGTGCATGTGAGTGTGTGGCATGGAAGAACTAGTATGGCAGGGCTAGCCACAGGGGAGTGTAAACCTTGGCTAAAAATGATTGCCGCTGTGAAGTGTCACCCCAACCCCATGGGCAAAAATGGGAAAAAAGGTTTGTGGATGGATGTATATATAAGTCCTGCTGTTATAAAAATTAGACTCCTCATATTTTTGTATGGAAATATTTAAATTTTTCTTTAAAATGTATTTGCGTTTTACAGTTTGCTTACACTTCCCCATCACATCCAGTTTAGGCACTGTATCTTGAAAAGACTTCTAGGGCAACATAAGGGAAAATGACCTGAGAACTGTTTTGGAATTTCTGATCTCATTGTTTATATCAGCCTTGGGCAATGCTACTTTAGGCCACAGGGGGAACATGTGTCCCAGTCTGTTACAAGGTACAGCCGTGGAGGCAACGGCCAACATGTACTTTGTAATGTTTTCAACTGTGGTAGCTTGTAATTAATTTTACTTTTTAGAGATAAAGACTAGCTCTGAAAACAGTTTAACCAAGTACAATGCCGCCTTAACTGTAGTCCTGCTCCAGTACTCTGAAATTACTGGCATCAGCTATGTTGGTGACGCAGACTACACTTCCCACATGCATAGCACTTAGCGAAGTTAAACTGCCTATAAATATTACCAGCTCCATGACAGTTTGACTAGGTTGTGGAGAATTTTTGTGGTAGCTGATAATAAAGGCTGGAATGTGTCAGTTGGTACCATTTGTTTTTATTCAGATACCAAAATTTAAATTATTGCTTTCTTGCTGACTTGGGGGAGTAGTTTTGCTTCAAAAAGCTAAGCAGATGTTTACTGTTTTTTTTTTTTTTTATTGACAACTTGAATTTGTTCAGGTGCCAAAACAGAAGCTAGCTTACTCCTACCTATTATTGTTTGCTTGCCGACTAAAGTTGCTTTCTTGAGAGTTGAACTGATTGAGCATCAAGGAGAGAGATGGGCATCTGTAATGTTATCTTCACTTGCATCATGGAAGTATTGTGGATTTTCTGAATGTGAGGCTGCCTGTTCTTGGTATTGTCTGCCTGTTAACTGAAGCAAATGTATCACAGTAGTGTTATTTATTTACTTATTCTTATTTTTTAGGTAGGTGGGGAGGCTATTTCCTTTCAGTCATTTATGTTTGGGTAAAGGGAAATAGATTAAAAGCATTTAATATGTACAGTTTAGAAGAGGTTAATAATTGTTAGGAATCATAGAAGTTCAAAGCTACTGAGTTGTGTGTTCATTTCACCTTTCCCATTCCTACCCTATACTGTACCTCCCCTCTCAAGGTTTTGGGCATGGCCAATCAAACCCAGAGTAAATTCATGAATACCCATTCAATTATCCAGGTCCTGTTTGAATGAAGATAGTATAATACTGCATTATCTGAAGGGGAGGGGAGATGCTGACTAAGAAATCTGTCTCTACATACTTTCAGACTTGAAATCAAATAGTTTTTTTTTCCAAGGATATTTCAGTCTTAGGCCATGGTTTGAATGATGAGATGTGTTTATAACTGTACCAAGAATTAGAGCTAAGCTTAGTATGTTTATTATTTTACAAGGGACTGAAACATCGTCTTGACTTTGTTCAGGAAAAATAACATTACTTAATGAGTACATAATTCACAATAATTTTGGGATGTCACTAGTCCAGATTTCGCATGGGGTATTTAAAGAAGTTATTCATATGACATGTTGAAAAGATTTACAATGTATTACATTACTGTGTTTTTATTCATTTGTAGTTCAGATATGCTAGATGACTGTTATCACCTAGCACATGATGTATAATAGCACTGTATGATATTTTAACCTGAGAATTAGCATTCACAGAAAGATTAATCCTTCACCAAAGAATACATTTTTGCCTGGCTATTTCTGATATGAGATATGCTAGAATATAATAACTGTAGTTAAAGTAGCACTGAGGAATCAGTATACTTTTCCATACTGATATAGAGTAAAATATCCAGGTAGAACAGTCTGTGAGTTTTAAGTTCCTAGAAGCAGAGTAAAATATCTTGACAGAATAGTCTGGTAATCCTAATTTCCTATGAATATTAATGATTTTTTTTCAGATAGGAGAATAATGTATTGTAGACATGTAAACAGTAAAAAAGTCAGAGTTCTTTATTATTCCCTGCAAGGTAGTGAATGAGCATTCATTCTGTGCCAAAGTCCCTGAAGTTATTTGATTTTTCAGATTTATTCTTTGACTAGCCTGGACTTTTGTGAGTTGAGTTATTTGAGAGATGAGAGTCTCTAATGTAACAGTCACCTGCACCTTGAAAGTGTTGTGGATTTTCCTAATTTGATTTGTCAGCAGTATGCCATTTGCTAAATACTGTAGGAAGGCCCAATCTAGAGATTGTCCTTTTATGATCATTAAGTATCAGTTTTATTTTACTTTGTCATTTAACAGTGTAAGGCCACTGCACACAAATATCCATACTCAGGGCAACCCAGCAACACTGTCTGGTTAAGTGATCTGTCCAGAGTTAAAGGGTATGCAAATGTTTTCTAGCTCTGCTTCATTTTAACATCTCTGACAGGACTTTTGCTAAAAAAACTCAAATAGGACATTTCAAAACTTGATGGATTTATAGTTGAACATCTGCTGAAAGATTTACTAAAAAAATAACACATTTGAAACTCATTTAATTGTTTTTTCTTGTCAAGAAAACTAGAAAAAACTGGCTCAGAATGAGTCACTCTAAGGCCAGTTTACAGGACAGTACAATGAAAAAAAACATATTGGCTATAGTAAGTAACATCAATGAGTTTTATGTAAAGATTAGAAAGCAAAATAGACTATTTTAAAGTGAAATGTAAAAATTAAGTTGAAGTACTGACTGAATCTCTTTAACAACAATCACATATCTCAAGTATAGAAGAGCAATGTCTGTTTTTGATGGAAGATTACTTGAAAATGAGAATAACACTGAATTTCTTCTGAAACAAAATGACTTATTCTGTAAAAAGTAGAAGACTTAGAGAACAGATCTAGAAGGAATAACAGCGGGTTTTTGTGTGAATTGTAGCTGATAAACTGTTTATTTGCAAGTCCTTGTCTTGAGGATCTGCTTGAAAGAACTTAAGAGTTATAAGCACTTTTGTGATGCTGTGGTAGGTGTGAAAATTGTAAAAACTGTCCTGGTTACTTCTTCCAGTCTAAAAGTAACTAATCATAATATTTTGAATAATATGCTAAGATGTCAAAGAATACAAGTTAGATAGTAAGCAAAAGGCAGTGAATTGCATTCTAAACCACTTTCAGTTATTCTATAGTTCTGAATGCTTGCTGCTGATAGTATACTTGACATGCAATGGCACCCAGGAAAGTTATGCTATGTTATAAACAAAGTATAAAAAATATAGTTTCTTACATATATAAAAGTTATTATTGGAATGTTATCAAATAATTAGAGTAACATTCATACTTTTACAAGTTAAACATGGATCACACATAACTGTCATTCTTTTAATGCAAGTTTATATGCTATGTCTCCTTTAAAAATGACATTCTGCTTTATATTAAACATCTCGTACAAATAGTGCTTATTGAATCATTAAATGTTATTTCTTTAAATACAATAGCTTTTTAGTGGTTAACATACTTTGAAATGTTTTTGTTGTTTTTTTAGTGGTTTGTAAATGTTTGAGGAATTGATGTATAACATAGAGGTGGCTTGGATTCACTCATGAATATTATTGTGTGAATTGTAGCTGATAAACTGTTCATTTACAAGCCTTTTTCATGAGTACCATTTTGAAGCAGCTTAATTAGAGTCATGAATTCTTTTGGCATTCTGCAGGAGTTCTGCAAATTCTATGAACTTTCCAGATTACCTCTTCCTGTCTAAAAGTAAATAATCATAATATTTTGAATTATATGCATTTTAAACCACTATCAGTTATTAAATAGCTCTGAAGGCTTGCAGTATACCAAGAGGATAGTTTATATACTAGCCTATAGAAAGACACTTCTGATAGAAAAATTGGATTGTGTTTCTCTGTTATTGTCTCTTTTTAATGATAACAAAACTTAAGATTTTGCAGATGTTTGTTCAAATACTATTAGACATAACATTTAAGGAAAAAATAGCACTGATTCTAAGAGAAGTACTAGATTGAAGTGTATCAAATATATAAGGGTAAATATAAATGCTCTATTATATGCTATTCTACACTAAGATTATAGCTAAAATATAAAACCTAGGAATATAGTAACAGTACAAAACATAGAAACACAGAAATAGAAAGAGATGAGCATACGTAAATATGTATATAGTTAAAACATATAAATATGTCTACAAGGGTGGATGGTTGGCATAGTGGGTAAGGTGTTCATCTTATTGGCAGAAGGTGCAGGGTTTGATCCTCACATGGGGTAATTGCCTGGGCTTGGTATTAATTTGTGAACCTATGATCCTGTGAACAACTTTATACATAGTAAATAAATTAGAAAAAATATATAATCATCTGACCTATAAACTAATAAATAAGAAAATAACTGACTTGCTCCCTATAGTAGAACAGGGAGATATTGTGAGGTACAAGGAAAGATGATTGTAGAACTATTCAGTTTGGTCTACTTATAATAAAGATTCTGAGCACCTGTTTAACTTTTCTTGTTCTTCATAACTCAGTTATGTTTTTTTTAAGATGATGCATACTAAAAATATGAGACACATTGATATGAATCATTGTTAGACTAATTGTTAGACTAATGGTGTGTTTCAGAGGTAGTTTGTTCATATTTTTCAACAAACTAGAAATATGTTATTACATGGTAGAATGTTTTAGAGTTATATCATTAGGTAAATTTTTATTTGTTTAAAAAGTATTGTCCATAGCTGCAGATTTTATATTGTTATGTATAAAGTATATAATAAGTTCTGTACATAAATGTGATTTCATTATACCTGTTTTTTTCTTCTCTTATATAAATGTCTTAATTTAAATGCATATATATTAATATTAATCGATTGAACAATCCAGTAAAGAGGGGGAGTCTGTTCAAATACTTGCAATTACATAAAGCTCAAATAGTATTTCTACAAGAGACACATTTACTTAATAAAGATATAAATAAACTTTCATTAAATAATTATTTGGTTTTAGCAGCTTCTGGCTTTCGAGCTAAAAGAAGAGGCACCCACATTTTGTGGAAGATCTCACCAGTAATGCCTAAAGTAAAAGATACCTATGTTGATAAAAATGGTGTGTTAAGTATTGTTATAACTGAGTGGAAAAGAAAACTCTATATATTGGTGAACTCTTATTGAATTCCAAGGGTTGGAGGTAAAGATGCAAAAAATTCTTAGACACATGAAAGGTGAAGTCATAATGGCTGGTAATTTTAATTGTATTTTATCAGAAAAATATTCCACTGCAGATAGAAAGCTAAGAATCACATCTTCAGCCAAACACTTAAGTGTGTGTGTGTGTGTGTGTGTGTGTGTGTGTGTGTGTGTGTGTGTGTGTGTGTGTGTGTGTGTGTGTGCATGTGTGTGTGTGCGTATGTGTGTGTGTGTGTGTGTGTGTGTGTGTGTGAGCTTAAGAAAAAAACTCCTTTCAATTTACCCATTATTCATATAGATATAGAACACAAACAAAAATTGATAAAAGTTTTGTCTCAAGCAATCTGTTGTCACATATCAGAGAAGTTTCAATAGTTTCATGTCCATTATCAGTCCATAATGCTATAATATTTAATATTATTTTAAAACTGACAATTTAAAACATCACATCACAGGAGATTACCAGTGTACATTATTAAAATAAAAGGATTCAAGGATTGGTATGTTAAAGTCATCAAAAAGTATCTAGGAATAACGCAAATGATAAAGTATCTGACATTTTCTGTGGGATTCACTAATGGCTTACTTAAATGGAAGAGGTACAAACTGGTTTATTAGCAAAACATGACAATTGGCAAATGATTGAATACACTACAGGCAAAAGCAGACACACTAAAGTTAAATCTGAAACCAGTTGACATTATGAGTCAGTCTGAATTTAAAAACTTAAATACAAAATATGTTAAATCATAAAGTGTCAATAAACCTAGAAAAACTTAAGCTTCAGGCATATTCAGTAAACCCTTTAAGCTTACATGATCTTGCTCTTAGAAAATAAAATAACAGCAGAGTGTTTGTGGAGAATGATTACTCCTTGTACACCAGGTAGAAGAGAAGCAAATTTATTCCACTGTTCAGGGAATGTTGAGAAGCAGGTATGAGATTCAAACTGCTGTATCCAGCTGTCTTCAAAGTATTCTTCCCAGGAGGGACAAAATCATTTTTTGATGAAGTACAGGCTAAGGAGGAAATACAAAGGATTGTCCAAAAAATTGAGCTACAAAACAGAAAGAGATTCTGCTTCTTGTTCTTCTGGTAATAAAATTGGCAGAGAGACTGTACCTGAGAAACTTTTTCCAGTGTTTCAATGGAAAACATTGGAGTAAAGGAAGGGAGAACAAGATCTGACTAAAACAACTGTGTGTGTGTGTGTGTGTGTGTGTGTGTGTGTGTGTGTGTGTGTGTGTGTGTGTGTGTGTGTGTGTTGGAAAAGAAAAAGAAATCATAACACATATAAATAATAGAAAGAAGAACAGATATTAAATGTATTCTTTAGATCTTTAAAATATTTTCTTAAAATATAAATAATAATACAGATGACCTAGATACTGATGATAAAGTTGAAACTTTTCTAGGAGAAACTATAAATAATAAAATAACAAATGAACACATAAAAAAATTGATAGACCATTCACTTTAACAGGAATAAAAGATCAAATAAAAAATAAAAATAATAATAATGCACCAGGGTTAGATGGCCTTATACCAGAACTATATAAAATACTACTGGACATTGCAGTTAAAATATTAGATAAGGTCTATAGAGAAATAAAAGCAACTGTTAAAGTCTCCCCCATCATGGAAATATTCCCTAATTTCACCTTTTTTAAAACAAGATAAGGATCCTACAAAGTGCTCATTATACAGACATTTCACTTTTAAATGTGGACTATGAGATGTTCATGCCTATTTATCTAACATAATGAATCTACTTATACAGAAACTAATTAACAATGATCAAACTGTATTTATTTTAAATAGACAAGTACAGGATAATATAATAAAAATACATATATTACTAGGCTATGCAAATCAAAATAAAAAAATAGCTTTGTATCATTAGTATTGATTTAGATAAGACTTTTGACTCATTTTATCAGTTGTATCTATTTAAAACACTTAGTGTATAATTTATATAGTAACCCTTGTGCTTATGTTAAAATAGGTTATTTTCTTTGTAATTCCTTTAAATTACAAAAAATACACACATCAAGGCTGTCCATTATCACCTTTACTTTTTGCATTACCTATAGAACCCTTTGCTGATAGTAATAGATCCAATAAGAACATTAATGGTATCAAAATAAAGAAAGATTTTGAACTAAAGATGCAGCTCTTTGCTGATGATATTTTACTAACAGTAGGAAATACAGAAAATTCATTAGAACAAATAATTTGTTACATGAGTCAGTTTGAAGAATTCTTGAACTTAAGATTTATTCGTAATAAAACAAGTACATTATTAATTAATAAAACATTTAAAAAATCATACAAAAATATTCCAACTTCAATTGAAATAGCAGTCAAATTAAATACTTTGGTATAACCATTATGTCTAATAGTAAATAAATTATACAAACAAACTTTCAACAGGTTTTAGATAACATTTTATGTTTAGTAACAAATTAGAACAAATTCTTCTATAACATGGAAGAATGATTAATGCTTATCAAGGTGGTAATTCTCCCTAAAATATTATTTGTCTTACAGTTGTTAGTACGATATTCTGCTTATTCCTTTGACATTATAATAAACCAAGAGTATCCTTTGATTGGCACAGAAAAGGTGGGATAACAGTGGAATAGGATTCCTTGATATTCAATTGTATGCTACTTTGACAGTTGCAAAAGTTATAGCATTGTGGATGAATTCATCTTATGATTCAAAATGGAAACAAATACATCAAGAAATATTAATAGCAAATAATAAATATATGCCAACCAGTAATAAACAAATATTCCCTAATAGTTTAACCTGGTTATTAAAATATCTTTACATAAATGGAACTACACCCTCTTCTCAATTCCCTATTTAAATAACACCATTTCCTCTTTCCAAAAGTTCACATATTCTAACCATTGTATTAAAGACTTAATATTTTCTATGTTTCCAATTGCATATACAAATGACTGCTTAGAAACTCATAACTTCAACAAAATTCTAGTATTGAAACACCAAAATAACTTAATTTATTGGTATCTGTTCTTAAATTGTACTGCTATATACATCCTGTTGAAAATTTAAGGTCCAAATACAATCAGTATTCTGATGATTGGTTAATTTCACAAATATTTAGAGACTTTGTGAGCACAAAGTGTAATAAGATATTTAACCTAGATAAGAAATCATTCCCAGATTATTGGAATTCTTAATAAATATGAATAATAATGCAATGAAAACTAAATTATATTTGCAACAAAAGTATAAAGTTCATAAGTTAGATTTTACATATTTAGACAATTCCTATTGGAACTTCTTCTTCTTCTTTCGGCTTTTCCCAGTTAGGGGTCACCACAGCAGATCACCGTCCGCTCATGATTGGCAGTGGAGTTTTACGGTGTCGAGTTGCCAGCCCGGTGCCCAACCTTCCACAGAAGGCACATGCACACATGCACTCACGCCTAGGACCAATTTAGTGTGTCCAAGTCTTTGGGATGTGGGAGGAAACTGGAGCACCTGGAGGAAACCCACGCAACCACAGGGAGGACATGCAGACTCCGCACAGAAGGCACCCCAGCCGAGGATCGAACTGGAGAACCTCTTGCTGTGAGGCGGCAATGCTAACTGCTGCACCACCGTGGCTGCCCCCAATTCCTATTGGAACTATTCCTCAAAAATAATAATGAAGGCTTCTCTGAAGAATGCAAGAAATAATATTAAAATCAACAGATAAAATTACATCTTTATTATATTGGAAAATTTTCACTTGGATTTTTTTACAGAAAGCTTTTATCGCTCCTAATAAAATTACAGTTATGTATAAATCAAATAGAATTAAATGCTGGAGATGTGATTCTGAAATAATAGCTGGTTGGATGCATGTGGTATATGAATGTGAAGTCATCGCCCATTTTTGGAAAGAAATTAATAACTTCATTCAATCTCTATGGTCAGATGTAATATTTCTAAAGCTTTAGTTTTACTTAATGCTCCAGTTTCTGAGATAATTCCAAAAACCCAAGTGCCTCTTCTTTGGTCTATTCTTGCTATAGCCAAGCAAGTAATTACTAAAAATTGGAAAAATAAAGTTACCTCCTCTAGTTTTGAATTTATTAGTATGGCAAAAGTTGTTTGCAGTAGTGAATTGCATGCTATACAGATGAGAACTTCTAATGTTATGCATTCATATAAATCTTGGCTTAAACTTAAATACTTGCTTGAAAAATATTAATTGTTGTTGATATGTATAACTTTGGTATAACTTTGGTGTATTGTGGACTTATGTAAATAGTTATTTGTTTATTTTATAATTTGTTTATTTATTGTTTTAAAACCAAATAAAAAAAATAAAAAAGAGTACGCAAATGGGGTAGAATGAATCAAACCTTGTACCATGAATTACACGGGTCTATATTATAACATGGAAGTTCAAAAACTTCGAATGTTATAATATCGAACCCTTTAGTGAGAAAGCTGAGAATAGCGAAGCCTCAGAACATCAAAATTTTACCTAGGGTAAGATTTTGGTGGTCCATGGCTTTGCTATTTATAGCAGTGTGGTGCGATGGTTACGGACTGGGTTTAGGGAAGTGAGCAAACAGAGATTACGGATTGGGTTCAGGTAAGTGTGGTGTGATGGTTATGGACCGGGTTAAGGTAAGTGAGCGAATGGACTGGGTTAAGGTGAGTGTGCGGTAGTTAGGGACTTTAGGATTAGAGCACGGGTGAGGTGAGTGTGCGGTAGTGACAGACTTTAGGGTTAGGGGCAGGTTAAGTGAGTTAGTGTTAGGGCACGGGTCAGGTAAATGTGCGATTGTGTGGATGTGAGGGTTAGGGTGGGGTAGGTGAGTTAGGGTTAGGGAGCAGGTAAGGTGAGTGTGTGATAGTTAGGGACCTTAGGGTTAGGGTTGGGTTAAGGTAAGTGGGTAGCTATTGGTGTATGTCTGGTTTAGTGTAGGGTTTCGTGAAGTGTATGTGTGTGGATTATTTATTTTGGCATGCTTGAGTTGTGTGTATGTTTGTCGGAACAGCATTTTTTTCCCTGGGAAAAAAATCGCTATTCTGACTGTTCGGTTTTCTGGTGTTTCGATTAAAAGGGGTCGATATTATAACATTCAATGCTTTTAGACTTCGATGTTATAATATAGATCCAAACTACACAAAGTAGCTTGTTAAAAATGGTGTTTTTTAGATAGACAATAGTTAGAAAGCATCAACCTTGTAGAGAACTTTGCAACACATCACTGTCTGTGGCTTTTGCTTTCTGCTTTAACCTGCTTTCTTGAATTATGTTAGTCATATAATATTGCTTTTCATCTTGTAAAGGGTGAAAGATGCTACCTTGAGTAGTGTGCAGACAGTAGAATTCTAAGAGAGGGGCAATGGTCTTTGTTACTCAGAATTTTATGTTTAACAGTTAAGTAAGATGGAAGTCCTTGACCATGTCGATGTGACTTTGCTGCTATGTATTGTTGTTTAGTACTACTACTGTCATGACATGATTCAATATGTTACAAAAAATCTCTTGTATTTTAGACATAATGCATTATGTAGCATTTTGAATTATATTTTTCCCAAAGGGCATAGCAAAATAAATTTAAAATGGGTGGCGAAAGCCAAACACATTCTGGCTAGGCTTATAAATGCCCTAGGGCAGACAGCCTAGTATGAACCTATGAACCTATGAACCATATATCTTTCAGTATATTGCTGACCAGCTTACATTGGCATACACTACAGTAACCACAAATGATCAGAACCTACTGCGCTGGAACAAAAAATATTACAAAACAACATGTTTGGTGAGGGGGGGGGGGGTGTTGGCTACTCCTCACCACCTGCTAATTATATATGCCAACTTCAAGACTGCAGAATAGTGGGGAAAAAGCATAATCCCATTCCCCACTGTGTAGTGACCCACCAAAGCAAATAATGGCATCCTGCATTGAACAAGCATTTTGATGAAAAAAGACTGCTTGCAAAATGTTTGATGTACCAAATCTACAATTAAACTCATTCGACCCATATTTATACATACATATTTGTTTTTTGGGGGGGGGTTCAAGTTTTAGACATTCACCACCAGTAACTTCTGCATTCCTTTTAACTCTTGGTGAGAAAATTAAGTTAGAGCTGCCATTGACAGCAATACTGTGCAGAATCTGCATGAATGGAGTTAGCAGGGAAGCATGTGGACTGCGATAGATACATTAATGTCATGCTTCAATGATTCTACAAAATAAGCTAAAAATATTGACCGTGGTTTAATGGCAGCAGAACTAACCTAGCTAATCCCCATGGGCCTCCACTTAAATTTTTCAGATAACCAGTATTTGTTTCAGTATTCCTATACTACACCAGCTCCAGTAGTGCAGAGGGATAAAGTCCTGGCAGTGATCCATAGAACCCAAGGTCATTTAGTGGCTCAGGCACTTGTAGAAGCTGGTATGCTGGGAAGAATGCTGATAATTAGCCTGCTTTTCTTTCTTCGTGGGGAGGGTTGGGAATGTTGTGTTAAGTAGGAGTGTTTTTGAAAATTCTGGTGGATGCCAGGTCTCTGAATGGTTATCAGGCTCAGCATGTTAGGTGGGTTTTGGCAAGCATCACCAACTTTGTGGGGGATGCAGTCATGGTTGAGGACAATGCTTTGTAACAGCCAGTGGCCAGTAAAGTGGAGCACAAAAAGAGGAAGCAGGGTTATCACTACAGGTGCATCGCCCTACTCTATGAGCAGTTATGGTAGCTTTCAAGTTCTGTCTTTGTCATGCCTTTCAGTTTGTCAGTTCTAGAGGTACCAAATCTGAATTTAATTCACAAGGTGATGAACTCAGTCTCATGGAAACATTATACCAGTATAGAGACAGACAACCCTAAATAGAGTGCAACATGCACGATTAGATAATTCAGAAGTTATGGTATCCGCAATGTGGAAATGTTATACCAGTACAGAGATAGACAAGCCTAACTAGAGTGCAACATGCATGATTAGATAATTCAGAAGTTATGGTATCCGCAATGTGCAAATGTTATACCAGTATAGAGACAGACAAACCTAACTAGAGTGCAACATGCACCATTAGATAATTCAGAAGTTAAGGTATCTGCAATGTGCAAATGTTATACCAGTATAGAGACTGACAAACCTTACTAGAGTGCAACATGTATAATTAGATAATTCAGAAGTTATGGTATCCGCAATGTGCAAATGTTATACCAGTATAGAGACAGACAAACCTAACTAGAGTGCAACATGCACCATTAGATAATTCAGAAGTTATGGTATCTGCAATGTGGAAATGTTACACTAGTATAGAGACAGACAAACCTAACTGGAGTGCAACATGCATGATTACATAATTCAGAAGTTATGATATCCGCAATGTGCAAATGTTCTCCCTAAAGATCAAACAGTTAAGCTTTAGTGAATGGTGCATGTGGCTCAAGTGGAATTATAAAGGACCAGAGGAACTGTGGTGGTGACCCATAGCTGATGTTGGAGAACCTAAGGAAAGGTGCCAGAGTAGAAGGCACTTCTAGTGTGACTATATAAATCTATTGCTCACAGGCAAAGAAAACCACATTCTGTCTTAAACATTATTAATATACTACTTATAGAGTCAGACACATAGTAAACCTACATATTTTAAACGTATTTTTAAATGCAGCTCTACAGTATTTGAATTTTTAAATCAAAGTCTTTGTAAACTTGCTTTATGTCTCATTCATTATATTTAACATTAAATATCATGTTTTTCCTGATTATTATCATGTACTATTAATTTGTTGTTTTATTTTCCATTTATGTACAATTTTATTTTTATGATATTCAGCACTATGAAAATTTGAATAGTGTATTCAAATAAGAGCTAGTATTATTGATCATAATGTGGGTGAATTGTCTTAATGGCCCTTTAGCAGATCCA
This sequence comes from Protopterus annectens, assembly GCF_019279795.1. NCBI lineage: Eukaryota > Metazoa > Chordata > Ceratodontiformes > Protopteridae > Protopterus > Protopterus annectens. The sequence goes on along the minus strand of NC_056747.1, from coordinate 499,827,326 downwards.
AGAATATTTCTAGGCTTTTTAAAATGTTTTGTGTATTGTAGTGAAGGCTTACCAGTTAGTTTTCTTTGACTAAGACATACGCAAATTGCTTATAGGCTGTATCATAATCATTATCAATCTTAGAACAAAAGTCACTCATAAAAGTGTGTTAAGAGGAATTGTAAAATGATTATAAGGTGAAGGAGAGAGAATGGATTGCTCTGAATAATGGGGAGAAGTAGCGGATATGCCATGACTGGACTCTAATAGCTGCCCTTGTTCCTAGATTGCAGAATATATCCCTATTCAACACTAGAACTAGTCATGGATAAGATGCAGCTTCCTGATATCTCTGTTAATGACATTAAGGTACACAGCAGAGTAATAACAACAAAGGAATTATATCAGTGCATGCTACCCTTGAGACTGAAGGAAATTAATTAGCATTGGTCGTATTCATATTAACTGGCAATGGTGCACAGTGACCTTATTATGCATTAGCAGAGTGCTGACTGTTGACACTGTTAGTTGGTTCTGCATGTCTCTGAGGCAGCACTCTGCCTTATACTGTTACATCGGTAATGTCAGGCAAACAGGAGGAATCAGAACAAACTATGAATGCAGAGGTGGACTGTACTAGTACCCATTATGTAATGGCATAATCTCAAACATGGACACCTTTGGGGAGACTGGAAATCATTCTGACAAATGAAGGCATGGTAAAAAAAAAAGTCAAGTGAACACATCTGTGTGCCCTCACTAGAGACCAGATTGGGTCTAGAGATCCTTTTCTTTTTAAAAAGAATGAACGGTAAGCACAGCATATGACTGTCATGGGAGTGGGAGTGAGGGTGGAAAGTTGAGGTTAACAAATGACGTTTGAAAGTTCTGTTTTACAAAATGAGTGATGGAACCACTTTCCGACCTGTTAAATGAGGTGATGAATGCTAAGATCACAATATCTTCAAGTGTTAGTGTAAACAAATTAGAGTTCCCAGTCACTAGGTTAGGTTTTGATAAGGAGCTTTAGGAACATTGGATGGATACACATTCTTTTGTCACTGTTGACATATCTGTGCTCCTGTGTGTGTGTTGAATGCATAAATATGTCAGAGAGGTTCTGCCTAGTGAACGCAGCAAGTGATTTATTGCAGTAATATATCAATGTTTTTTTTTTTTTTTTTTTTTTTTATAATAAACATTTAAGTTGGAGTCAGGTCTTAGGATTTTTAAAGTTAGTACAAAGGACTTCAGACCATTATATCAGGATTTTCTTTAAATATGCTTTCAGTTATAAAGATGATTATTTTTTACTTCTATGGCATCACCTTATAAATGATGCAGTCTGCATCTGCAGTCATGTAAATAATGACTTCTAACAGCATTTCTTTCCACAGGGGTGGTCATCCTTGAAAATGTTCACCTACTCAGAATAATTAAATGATTTCTCACAGTTTCATTTCCCTGTGCAAGTGCTAAGTGAGTTGAAAAAGCACAATGCAACTTTATCTAACTCTGTTATCTTTAAGACTCTGTGGGATGGCAATTTTGCCTTGGGCAAAACAATACATAGCACCGTTCATTCTTTAAACAAATCTGTTGAAAGACTATTGAGACACAAGAAAGACCTTGATAAATGTTTTATCAGAATCTGATTTGAAAGTGTATAGGTGCAGACTGTCAGTGTAAGAACTGTATAGGTACCAGCACTGATTCAAGGCAATTCCAGGCCAAAAACAGAATGCACCCCCTGCTGTAAAAGATATACATATTTTTGTGTGTGAATGATATATATGTAGAACTTTAGGCAGCACCTTTTGTGTGAAAAGCTTTATCATTCCATGCAAAAGGCTTCCCATGCCCTCAGTGAGTATTTGTTCTTAATATGTGCTAGTTATTCAGGAAGTGTTTCAAATTTTAAGGTCTCCAGCTGTCTGCAGGCATGGAAGGTTGTAATGCTATACTGATTTTACATACTTTACACACTGTAGTCCGTAGTCAGACTGTATATATTTTTTTTACTTTTCTAAGAAAAAGAGCAAAGTAAATACATAAATAAAGCAGAATCTGTTATAGGGTTTCAACTAGAGGTACACTAGGGCAAAAATGTGCCTGACAACTGATGCTAACTGCACATTTGTTTTTCTTTTAGTCTCTCCCATACATCTCAACTGCCCAGATTTTTGCCTCATATTTTGGGTCTGTTTCTCATAAAGTTTGTGTTTTTTTCTGGCAAATTATTGAGGATTAAAGTAATTAAATAATGACAGACATTTAAATTTCAGACTTCAAATCCTTCTGAAAACGTGTGCTAGCTCAACAACTTTTATTCAAACAACTTTCTAAGTTTTTTGGACATTTGTCCTTCCATTATTTTTGTCTTTGTCCAGATTTCTTGTGCTAAGAGGTTGAGCAGTATGGTCTTCCCTAGAGTAGTCACTTTTATTCCAGTCTGGCATATAGAAGTGACTATTCGGCTGTGTATGCATATGTTTATGGGGGCAAGACTGTAGAGACAGGTGCATTCCTTTCTCCTCAGGTTTTTGTGTATGTGTTTGTGTGTAAGTAAACACACACACAGACACACACACACACCCACACACACACATATATATATATATATATATATATATATATATATATATATATATATTTACTATGACTTACACAAACAGCCAGTGTCTGAAATCATGGTGTCCAAGGAGCAGGAAATCGAACCAAGAGAGGTCGAGCACGTATATTCGATCTTTTGGCAAGCGACACACTGAGACAGTGGTGAGAGGTCGCACTTCAGTGAGGAACAGGGAATTATCCCATTTCCTCACTGTAGTGCGATCTCGGAGTGGGTATATTTAATGTGCAAGGGGTGTGGGGGGCACAGACCCATGCACATTGGTGCTGCAAAATAGTAGAATTAACGTACTGTTGAATGTAGAGTTCAATGGTACGTTAATGTGCATAGCCGGAGGAGAGTGACATCACCTCCTGCTATATCGAATACATCGAACCATGGAGGTCAATGTGTTCAGTTTTGCTGTGGTTTACTATTCGGAATTTCAGAATCAACATTTCAGGTCAACATTATAAACGATTGACTGTATTAATTTGAAGTTTCCATAGTAAACCTATATATATATATATATATATATATATATATATATATATATATATAGATAGATATAGATATATATAGATATAGATATATATATATATGTAGAGAGAGAGAGACAGAGACAAAGAGATAAAGAACTTGAAACTGCAGCATTTTTTTTTTCATTTTAGGAAATATTACTTTTGTTCCATTACATACCTGAGGAATCAACAGAGGAACCTTGTTGTATTTTTTTTTTTTTTTGTGAGATTTGTCCTTGTAGAGAAACATTACTGGCCAAATTTCCTCATGAATAAACAGCACTAACAAAGTTAAATACCTTGACTGAGAGGAAGGAATTTGTTTTAAGAAGTCCTAAAACTAGGTCTAGCCTGTTGCTTATTAAAGTTATGATACTAATTTCACTTCAGTTTTTCCACTTATTCTCAAAAAAAAAATGTCAGCTCAAATATTAACTACTCAGAGGAGTAAACAACACGTTAATTCGCTTACAGAGTGCTGAAGCATACAATTGCCATGAGATGTACTTGTGTCTAGCCCAGTATTAGTTCTCTGCCATAAACCTGTTGAATACAGTGATAAAATCCATCTCTCTCATGGCTCTAAATAGTATAAAGTGGAACCAGAAGATGGTGTAACATTCATTGGTTTGAATTCCATCTATCTGGAAAGTACTTTGTGAATAACCACTGTAATTAAAGCTGAGTTATGCTGAATAATTAAATGAATTATCGATACATAAGATAGTCCACCCACATATATGCTCGTAATCGTATTTGTCCTCAGAGTTGTAGTAAATTGATTGTGAATATTATCTGTGACAAAGAACTGGTGCTATATCAAGATACAGATCAATTCTGAATTCCTGATTGAAAGCTTCAAAAATGCACTTTCTTTTATATCTGTGTCCCTCTAAACCATTTAGAATATCACTGTGAAGGGAGCTTCTGCTACCATGATCCCATCATGATGTTCTACTTCTGAGACTGCATTGTTAGCAGTTTGTGTCATCATGTCATCTGTTAGACTATGGGTGTGGCAGTCTGCACAAATCTACATTATGTCTACACACATATATAGTACCTCTACAGATATCTACATTACATCTAAATGCATCTACATTACCTCTACACACATCTACAGTACCTCTACTAATATATACATTGCATCTAGACACGGTTTACTATCATAATGTTGAAAAACATGTTATTTTCCTATCACAACACCGAATAGTATGCTGAAATTTAAAGGAACTTTTTATTGTAATACTGAATGATATCTCCAAAAGGGGCATTTCAATATTAATATCAAAAATATGCGACATTTGAAAAGAAGTGTTCACCATACATGTATGTCGTGTTCTATTTGTTTTAATTTTTCATTAAACCATATTCCACACATCACGTGAATAATGTAAACCCTCTAATTGAACCATCTAGTGTTCCTCTACACATATAACATAACATGATCACAATTATAGTTATATCCTTTAAATTGTCTTTAATGAAATCCACTTCAATGTTTAAAATGAGTATACCTCAATTGTCGTGCTACAAGCAGACCACAGAATTGAACTTACACATGCTTCGGTGACATCATTGCGTTTATCTAACCGAGTTCTTAACAGCGAATGTACCTGTACATTTGTTCTTTATTATTTCAAAGTTATAACACTACAAATGTTTTTTACATGATGTTTTCATTTTTGAGCATCTGCACTATGTGCAATAGATCCTCGATATTATGTTAGTAAACCTCTAAACACATTTGCATTACCTCTATAGATATCTATATTACATCTAAACACACCTACATTACCTCTACACACATCTACAGTACTTCTACAGATATCTACATTACATCTAAACACATCTGTGTTACTCCTACTGATATCTACATTACATATAACCACATCTACGTTACCCCTACTGATATCTACATTACATCTAAACACATTTACATTACCTCTACAGATGTTTACATTACATCTAAGTGCATCTACAGTACCTGCACTAATATCTGTTTCACATCTAAACACATTTACATTATCTCTACACACATCTACAGTACATCTCGAGATATGTACATGACATCTAAATGCATCAACAGTACCTCTACATATATCTACATTATATCTAAACAGATCTACATTACAACTAAATGCATCTACATCACCTCTACAGATATCTACATTACATCTAAATGCATTTACATTACTTTGATATATATCTACATTACATCTGAATGCATCTACATTACCTCTACACACCCCTACATTACCTCTACAGATGTCCACATTATATCTAAATGCATCTAAATTACCTCTACAGGTATCTACATTACATCTGAATCCATCTACTTTACCTGTACTGATGTCTACATTACATCTAAACCACATCTACATTACCTCTACACACACTTACAGTATCTCTACAGATATCTACATTGCATCTAAACACAAGTGCATTACATCTAAACACATCTGCTTAGCTCTACACACATCTACAGTACATTTAAACACATTTATTTTACCTCTAAAAACATCTACGTTACACGTACACATCTACATTACCTCTACACACATGTACAGTACCTGTACAGGTATCTACTGTACATTGCATCTAAACACAAATACATTATATGTAAACATGTATGTGTTATGTCTATACACATCTACATTACATCTAAATATATCTACATTACCTCTAGACATATCTGCATTGCCACTACACACATTTACATTAGCTCTAGTCATCACCGCATTACCTCTAGTCGCATCTACTTTTCCAAGCCACCGAAAATACAGGAGCTAATGGTCAGCAGGTAAGATCCTCCACACTGATCCACAGGCTGATGTACAGTAACTACATGCCAAGTTAATTCTTTGAATTCTGACTTCACATTCGAAAAATTTTGACAGATGTAGTAAACATTGCACAGGTGTCTTTTAGTAGCAGATCTGTTGCAGTAGTAAATACATTCATTCTTTCTCAGTATTAAAATGCAACGCTTAGTTCTTTCTTTTTCAGTTCTGTGTGCAAATAATGGCACCCTATAGCACTGCAAAGGAAAATGCAGATATCTTCAAAATAGAATCAGATGAGGTGATTGAAGGTGATTTGATTGAATTGCATTTCAGTGAATTTATTATACTGAAATTGCAGTTCACCTTTTGTTGGGAAAAAAGAGAACAGTGTTTTAATGGTGCTCGTGCTTCCTTATGGTTAAAAAACTAGCCTAGATGTGGGGTGTCCTCGAACTTGTAGGCGTATGAGATGCAGGGGAGCTTTGCAGCATTTGTTGGGCTTTTTTTTTTTCATTTTAATGATTGACAGCTAAGCAGTTTTTTTCTTTTATTTCTTTTATTTAAGCCTCACAACAAAAATGCAGTAAACCATATAGTAAAGGTTCATAGGTTAATCGTAGGCTGTCGATCTAGTGAACCATTTGTAGTTGAACCAAATGGTCCCACATTGAATTTATCAAGACAGGAATTGATAGTAAATCTCCAACAAGGCGAATTACTTTGGACCTAGTTACATGTCCTGTCCACAAGGGCTTAAGGGTCCAAATGGGGGTATACTTTATTTAGTTATTATTTATTTTATTTTACATTTGTTTACAGGGATAGTCTGACTGGATATATGTCCATTTTCAGTGGAGGCCCAGGGAGAAAAGCTCCAAAAAACACATTCAACAAACTGTTACATTTTTACAGTTTAAAACACAAAATAAACACAAATAAAAAGATTTCTACACAGATGTAAACAAACAACAAACAGATATACCCAAACAAATTATTACATTTTTGCTCAGATGGAAAATTCTAGACAGTCTTTTTAAGAATGATAGGGTATTGAATGCCTAGTAGGCTAACCTGGAAATAGATCCAAGGTGATCATAGGATATATAAGTTAAGAAACAAAGTGTAGGCAGAGGTCCTCCATGTGCACACGAGTGATGGTTAGAGTTAGTCTGGATTAGGACAAGGATATAGCCATCGTTTTTTAAAGTACTGAATAAGACTTACATTTGCCAATCCAGTTATCCAGGATGTGTTTAAACAGGGTCAGAAATGTGATAAGGATCTATCATGCCAGCAGGATATATTTGTATTGCACTGGATCTTACGGCCTCTTGAGAAGGTGTTTCGAGTGTTATTATTTTTGTGGATGTGAAAGAGGTTGCATCAGACTGAACACTTTTAGGCTCTACAAGGTAGGCAGAGGTTCCATCTCAGAAGTCTATATGACATGGAAAAGAAAGAGTGTATTTTAAGTTGGTTAGGGTACCTCAAATTTGAGACACCTTTCATTATCTTAGTAAGAAAATGTGTTTTCTCGTGCCGGGTCAAGTGCTTAAATAAGTACATTCAAAAGGCACATTGGCCTGATAAGGGAGGAGTAGAAGGGCATTGAAGATTTTCTTGTGTCTTGAAGTTATGCCCCTGGTGATTAGTCTGGCTATATAAAAGGATTTCCTAATAACAGTGGTAACATGCTAGTCAATCTATAGTTCATTATCAGTGATGGTGCCCAGGTCCCAAATGACCAAGTTAAACTTTAGCAGGCTGTTAAATGCGATAGGAGTGGGAGTGCCTGTGATTGCCGAAGGACACAACACTGCATTTCTTGGCATTTAGTTCGAGGTCATGGTCTAATCACCACTTATTGTTGCATGTTATACTCTCCTAGAGACTCTGTTGGACATTTGAGGTGTTTATGATAGCTCCCAGTTTGCAATCATTACAAACGTCATCAGCCACAGACCCTTGGTGTCAGCTTTGACGTCTGAGAAGTAGATTCTTTTGGTTGAGTGTATGCATTCATCACTAATAGACTGGGTTCTATTACTGAGAAAATTTGCTATCCTGAGGGTTACATAGGCATTTACGTTTAGCTAGATTAGATTATCAGTGATGCCAAAATGAAGAATGAAGTCATAAGCTTTAGCCAAGTTATGCTGGTACATCTTATGAATTAAATGGCATGAGTCCAAAGTCTTTCTGACATGTTTAGAAAAGTTCACCAGATTTAGGAGGAGGGAGCTGCCTTTAACACATCTGAAATGGTTTGGCTCCATGGTTTGCAAAATGGTTAAAGGTTGGAAAGGTGGCCTCAGTAAATGTTTTAAATTCTAAAAATGATGATGTTATTCTTATGGATGCATTTTTTGAAGCATTTAGTAAAATCCGTTATGCTTCCTTTTTAACAAGGCATTTACACAGAATTCCAATGCTTTAGTAAAGGGACATGCTTTAGCAGGTAAGTAATACTTGAACTCTTACATTCAGGCAAGTGCCTAATGATGTTTCATCTACTTTGTTAAATGCTGCTGTTTCATAAACAGATTAATTTGTTCTTGGAGTTATTCTTTGTAATTTAATTGCTAGTCATATTATGCCTGAAAAAACTGCAGAAAGATAAGCAGACAAATAAAATTACCTGATTTCCACAGTTCTAATCCTTTCAAAAATAAACAGATCACAGAGTAGGCTAACAAGGGATGTAAACATGCTGGTAATGGTTATGATGGCAGTTCATCAAGACCTATAAGTTATTTAAGCAATAACCGATGACGTGGTGTGTTATATTGAAAATTTACCCATGGCTGGTGTGGTTTAATGACGAGGGCAAAGCTATTATACGATGACATTATTTAAGAAAAAAATACTTGCTTTTCTTAAATAATGTCTTTGTATTACGGTGCATTAATGTTCTTCCTCCGGTGGTGGTATACTGCTTCCTTGTGTTGATGTACTGCACATGCGTATGGGACTTGCATTCCCACACATACCCAGTACATTAATGCTTTGAAACAGAAGCAATGGGGAAAAGAAAGTCTCCGTTGCTCCGTTTTTTTTTTTTTTTTTTATTAAAAAAAAAAAGTTTTGGTCACCTTATACCAAAGAAAAAAAGTTCGGGCAACCGGACCTTTTCCTGTTGGTATATTGTGGGATTTACAACAGGCCAATTAGCGTGCACATTTTGGAATATTAATGGGGGGTTATTGTATTGTATAATTTATATTTTTCCCCAACAGCTAAGATTGTAGACCATCCCACTAGGTTTGCACAGATGAGAAATATCTTTAAGACTACCACAACCATATGCTAGAAATAGAAGGTTTAAATTGTCATCAGACGTGATAGTAAAGGTTTGCAGTACAAGCGAAGTTTGCTGTCTTGCTGCTTTTCTGTATTAAAGCTGATGCATAGCTTTCTGGGTGTACAGAATTTATTTAATTAAAACACTGTCTGAGAAAAATGTAAAATGGAATGTTAATGTCATTTCTAGTAACCAGTAAAAATGTACTTAACTGATCAGTAGTCAGATGTACTTTAAAGACAAATGCCAACTCATCTATAATTATGGGTTTGCTTTGTGAGATCCATAAAAGTTCTTAAACCTCTGCAATTATTCCCATACTTTATGGCCACAACTTGACAAAATAATCCCCCAGAAACAAACAAACAAAAACATTTTCACCATCTGCAACATGTTCATTAGGGACTGATTTTTCTAAACATTTATTTTTTAAGTCTTGTATGTTGTCCATATTGCCTAGAACAAAGGGGCCATTTACAGTTGTTGGCAGTACAGCTGTATCATACTCTGGACACACTGCATGAAAGTGCTGGAGAGAGTGACTGATAAATGAATACACAGAGTTGTAGAAAGTAATATGGGGTGAGATGTACAGTTTGGATTCAGATCAGGATGCAGCACAACTGACCTGATCTTTGCAGTGAGCTAGATAGTACAGAAGATGCAATAGATGAGGAGGGAGTCTATCTGGGCATTCCACAGCTTTGAGAATACATATGTTATGGTCCTAAGAAAGCTGAATTGGGCAGTCATGATAGTTTGTAATCCTGGAAACATTAGTAGAATTCGTGCACACTATATACAAGGAACCAATAATGCAAGTACAAGCAGCATTTGGACTCACAGAGGTCTCCCAGTGTGTGTAGGTGTGCATCAGTGCTTAGGTCTGAGCCCACTGCTGTTTATGCCAGTGGTGAACTACAGTACATTTGCAAACAGGTCGGATAGGACAGACCCACAAGGCTGAGTTATGCAGATGACGTGACATTACAAGTTGACTCTGAACAGGGACTCCAGCAAATGATGGAGAGTGGAATGCAAAACTGATGGCTCTTGTGTTGAAACTGAGTACAGACGAGACAGTTTTCATGGTAGCAAATGGAGGAAGTCAGGAGAAACTGAACATTGAGGTAGAAGAACAAATAGTGGAACAGGTTAAGGAGAAGGGAAGTCTGAATGTGGAAGTAAAAACTATTATCAGAGGGGCTGCAGCCATCCAGCACAAAGTACCAGAGTTATTGTGTGACAGAAGAATGCCAATGAAGCTGAAAAGTAAGATGTACAAAACAGTGGGGTGACCGATACTTCTCTATAGAACAGAAACCTGGGCAATGAAGTCAGAGCAGTTGAGGAAGATGGGTAGTGAGAAGAAACAAAGACATTCAGCAAGATATGGATGGACTGCATGAAAGAAGACCTGTGGCATGGCAGTTGAAGGACATACGAGAGTGGCACTTAAGATCAGTGAACCCAACCCCATATAGAAAATCTGAAACAGGGTTATTGCTGATAATAATGATGGACTAGAATCTGTTAATCTTGAAATATTTATGTAATGCAACGCTTTAAAGCTTACTTCATGATCTTTATGGTTGAAGTTATTTTTTATATGTTGGCAAAGTTAGAAATAAAAGTATAAAATAGGTAGAAAAGAGAAAATTGTAGACTTAAGAAAACAGGAAATTATGTTATTTTAGCTTTTCAGATTATTTGACTTCATCTGTAAACAAGCCATCAGAACTATTTACTGTTTGCTGAACTTTAATTATTCACGAGACTGCATCAGTTCCTTTATCTGAGGTTTAATAAACTTAAACTAGTATGATGCTGTAACATTTGATCACCTTATAAAAACCATTAATAAAAGTTCAGAGTAAGTTCAGTTTAGTTTTACACATGAAAAAATGAAGGACAAAAAATATCATTATTACACTTTGTGACCCTTAGATTTGTATACCTTATAATATTGTCACTAAAGTTGGGAGTTCATGAAGACCTGTAAACTCTTATATAACACCCCAACATCTAAGATTATAGGGTTGCATGGACTAGAAATATTTCTACGCCTACAGCAACAACAGACTAAACGTAGAAGAAGATCTACATTGTAATTGGTAGTGATAATAAAGATTTACAGTGCAATACTTATAAAGTGAGAAGTGAAAACAAACTTTGAAGGGTATTAATACAAAAGTAAATTCATACATGGAGATACCTATAAATCTCTGAACATGAAAAACCATAGCATAGCTTTAAAAATCATAGCAGAGGTCCAGGAAGAAGAGCACTTTCTTATTTTTCTCAACAGAATGTCTTTACATTTTAGACTCTATGTGGTTAGTCATAAGGAATATTTGTATAGGCTTAGTTTGTTTCTTCGTATTATTATTATTATTATTTGATTATATGCATACATGAATAGGTATGACCTTATGAAGAATATCAGCAATATAGGAGGAGAAGGCTAAGTCTGAGGGCCAAAATCATAGCCTTGTGTCTAAATTATAGCAGTTGGTAGGTAGGTATGCATGGTATTAAAATATGATACAATATTAACATGTATGCAAATACTGGATATTCATCATACCCACTGCTGCTATAGCCTTTAGCCTGTATGGGTTGTTTCCCTGCCAAGAAACAATAATTGTCCAGCTTTAAAAAGCTATGGTTCCCCTCACACCTTCATTCTGAATGCTGACTGGCTAGCCCCAAGGAGGGAAATCAGCAACCAGAGTGAAGATTTCATCAGAGTGTTCTTGCTGCCATAAGAAGTAGCTTTGAGACTTTCCAGGAGTAGCAATCAGCAAAGAACTTCATTTCTGGCAGATAAGCCCCCAGGCTATGGCTGACAAAGTTCACAGATGACTGCAAACTAGGGGCTATAATTGACTCTATAGCAGACACAGACATCTTTTGAAAGGGTCTCACTGAGACAGTTACTGGATGTCAAAACCATGGCGCCTCAAGCTAAATGCCAAAAAGTGCATAGTCATTCCCTTTAGGAAAAACAAAGTACCCACAAACTATCACATAGGTGGTAACCCGCTAAATACAGAAGAACTAATAAGGGATCTGGGGACCCAGGTAGATAGTAACCTTTCCTTTGATAATCGCATTGCCAAAGTAGTTGAAAATTCTTCTATGTGGCCCACCTAATCACAAAAGGGTTTGCATCCAGATAAAAAGAGGTCATTGTTCCCCTCTACACATCACTCATCAGACCCATCATAGAGTACAATGCCCCATTTGGGATGTACCGTAAAAGACACCTGCAACAGCTGGAAAGACCACAAAAGTACCTCACCAAGAGGACCACTGGCCTCAAACAGATGTCCTATGCAGCTCGACTGAAGAAACTCCAGCTGTACTCAGTTGCATACCGCCTACTCAGAGGTAATCTCTGCCTGACATACAAGGCCATGTCCAACCCAGAATTGATGGACATGCTCCACCTAAAGAAAACCATATCCCCTCGAGCCACACGCTCTAGGGATCTAAACCTCACCACAACAATAAATAGGACATGCTGGAGGGATAGAATCCTGTCCCAGAGACTTCGCATGCTCTGGAACAAGATTCCAGTCTACATTAGGCAGTGCTCCTCGCTAACCCTCTTCAAGAGAAACCTTAATGAGTGGATGGGAAACAGAAAGTTTACCCCAGGGATCAATTCAATGGCTCTGCTAGACAGAGGCACAGGGAACTAATCTAAGAGGGCGGTGAAAGCCAACACATTCCGGCTAGGCTTATAAATGCCTTCGGGCAGATAGCCTAGTACCTACCTATGAACCTATTAGGGGAACTTCTCCAGACAGAATGTGTTGGCCTTTTTAAGAAAATACTATTTAAATTTAATTTCTAACTAAAATTGGTCTACAATTGGTATTTAGCCTTTAAGAAACCTGGTATTATTTTATCAATATCAGAAGTTTCCTTTCAGAGATTGCCATTTTTCAACTTTTAGTGTTTTTGGCTAAATGGGGATACATTTGGAAAATAAATATGTACTGCTTGTTTAGAGTTTGTTTTGTCACTAAAAGTTTAACTTTGGTTTGTGCAGGAACATGTTTTAGTGTAGTACTTCTGTTCACTTCATGACAACTTCTCTGCCATTTTCTTTTTTGTCAGTGTACTATTAACTTTAAAATGAGTTCTGGCAGGGAATTTATGAGCTGCTTCTGCTTTTACTTGGCCTAGGTGGGATATTTACTGTACCTAGGTTAGTTTGGCATAAGCAACACAACCTTTCTAACTGCATATCCATCTGAAGCATAGTTAAGTACGTCACTTCCACTACCTACCCATTTCACTATCTTTCACATTTTTTATATACCTCCCCCACCATACACTATCTGCAAGTATATGTATGTTTATTTTAGCAAGAAACACAGCGTACTTGTTCACAGAAATATATATGTTTGGAAACCCCACCCAGTAACACACCTCTAAATCGCATGCGAATTGTAGCTTGTAGAACCCTGTTGGCGCTCCATCAAGTGTTTTAATTGTTGTGGCCACTGCCACTAACTTCATAGGATTTCTTTCCTAACAAGTTCTTAATATATTATGTCCCAATCTCATAGTCCCCAGCCCACTGCAAAATACATAAATAGCCCTGACCCCCTGTACCCTCATATTCCCAGCCTGTATACTAGTTCCCATCTGCAGCACATTCTCCTTATTGTTAACTTCTACATTTTAATTAGCCTTCCTATCCCTTTACACTTCTATTTCTGGCACAGGACAGGAAATAGTACTCTTTTATGAGCTGTACACACATACTTAGCGCATGCAGTACTGTTAATCATTTTCCACGTCACACCCATACATATGTTAAATGCTATTTTTCTCCTTTCCTAGTGCAGTCTGTTTTTTGACTCATCCTTTGTATATGTATATACACATCCATCCATCCAAAATCCCTTTGTTCCATTTTTTGCACTTGGGGTTGGGGTGTCATTTTAACAGTGTCAGTCATCTAGAACCAATATATTGGCCTACTAAAGTTCATCAAAACATGAACAAAAATACATCCAAAAGAGCAAAAAAATAATAATAATAATAAAACAGTTTGTTGTGTGCTCTGAGATAAAAGCTCTGAAAATGCAAATCAAAAACAAAGTTTTTTGTAAGGGGGTGGCAAGTTCCTGTTACACTCCTTGCTTCTTAAATATGGCACCTCCAAGATAACATGTAGGTAAGGGTATATTCAGCAACCATGGTATTATAGCAATCTCACACCAAAGTCTATCAGCTTTGCTCTCAATCAAATTAAGCAGAAAGGAGAGCTGTTAACTTTCATACCAATCAACATATTTAACTGGACCCAAATTATATCAATAGATAAATAGACAGATAGCTAGCTAGCTAGCTAGATAGAGAGAGACAGAGAGAGAGAGAGAGAGACAGACAGACAGATACTCTACCTGCTCCCTGTTGAATTCCACTTCTTACACAGTAGTATACATTTATCCACAGTAGTGGTGCTGCGGTAGTGTTGTCGCCTCACAGCAAGACGTTGTCCGGTTCGGCGTCTTCTGTGTGGAGGTATGCGTGAATGGGTGTGCCTTCGTTGAAGGTTGTGCATCAGGGCTGGTAATTTGGCACGTAAAAATCCACTACCAAATATTAGCGGACTGGAGTTCCACTGTGGCCACCCCTAACTGGGATAAGCCAAAAGACACAACAACAATGCAGTAGTATATATTTAGTACTCATTCTCTCTGTTTCCCTGCCCTTTTATAGTGTCCTTCAAAGTAATTTAGGTTTCACCCATTCATGTCATCATGGCAGTGTTTTGCATGGCTATGAATTAGCATCCTCATGTCCCCAGATAATCTGTCTGTTATGCAAATGCCCAACTCATGAAGCACGCTGCTAGTTTTATTCTAGGGTAGAACAAAGTGTTAAACAACACTTGCAAGAGACTGCACTAGCTTTGCAATGATTATATTATGGTGCAGTGGAGGTAGTGAGAATGGACAATGGCTGTTATGCCATGATCTGTCCATTACATAGAAATGTCTGCCACAGCACCACCTCACCCAGTCTTGACCATACTCTACCCTACTTTGTTTCAGTCCTTCATGTATAAACATTGTACAGGTAAGCGGGACACCTTTAATGCCAGAGGTTTTGCTGTATGAATCCTGAATGGCTCAAAGCCTCAGTAAAGTTGATATTAGCATAACCACTCTGCTGAAGAGCTGTGGCATTGGAGATGCTGGTGCACACCAGTATTGTCTTACACTGACTGGATTGCAAACAGTTTTATAACTACTGCCACACTGCTGTCTTCTATTTTCTGAAATCTGTTCTATACAGAAATAGCTTGTGTTTTCCTCTTCTTTTAGAATCTGAGTCTGAACTTTTTTTTTCACTAGGTAATAGCTTTCTGTTGAATAGTAGCACAACTTAATTACTTACATTGGTATCCATTTTTCTAAAGCAACACATGTAAGCCTAATAGATAACTTTAAAATGTAAGAAAATAAGTATTAGATGCAATCACACATCCTGTTTTACTATCTGAATATTTTTGACCGCCAAATGTGATTCCTTGATGCTATGTCAGTGATGGACTTTGTGAACAATAATAACCCCACAACTAATTTCCTGAATCCCACACTTATATTTTCTGATTTCTCTAAGATGTTTATTTATAGTTGATAGAGATGGTGGCTCACAGTACCAAGAAATTCCTTTTGAATAGGAATGGATCTTGTGATGTATTTCCATATTTTTTATGTAAGAGATTTGATCATATCATGCTTTTTGATCAGTGACTAGTGATTTTCTATGTAAAGGTTTCTTAGTAATTACTGCAGTTATTCTTCACAGTCATCCACTTGAATGAGGTCCCTTTGCTACTTTTAGATAGTACTTGGACAGAGTGTCACTACATTTAATCAGTTTTACGTAATCATATTTTTGTCACTTTCAGTGAGGTGATTGCTGTTGCTGATAAATAAAAATCACTTTTCTGCCCAGAACAATTTCATATTAGACTCCAAGCACAGGTGGCACAGACGTTTGACCTTAGTAGCTGTCTGTACTCTGTAGAGTTCGTATTCTGTAGAACAGTCACTTATATTTTTAAAATGATGTGTTTCAGTGCTGCTGAGTTTTTACGTGAATTATCAAATGTGTACGAAGCCATGCAGTATGGTCTTCCAACAGCATATGATGAAGAATTCAAGGTCAAAAAAAGAATATCACTGCTGCACGTATCCTTGGATCTGGTCATAGAACAACTGCCACCCCTTTTAAAGGTAACATATTTATCTAACTAAACACTTTGAAGTTACTGATGCTGGAAATTTCAAGTCTGTGGGATGTGCATTATCTGTACCTGCATATGTGAATGTCACAAATATTTCAAAGCATTTATTTACATTTTGTGTCAACATATGTATATGTATTTCTGGTGATGGTAAAATGCAGTATATGATTTCTACAGAAAAGATGGCTGATGTATTGGCTACCTTTAATGATTTTTTTTGAGTAATGTGGCTCTGATTAGATTTGTGCTGCTGTTGCTTAGTTGGGAACTGTGTGATGTCTAACTAGTGATTGCTTAAGCTTTTGGACTGGATTGCCCTGAAGTAGACTAGACTAAATAGCACCGACATCAAAATGGTTAATAATGGCAGTTCAATGAATGGAAATTAAGAGTCTGCAAAAGTATTAACCCTGCAAAATATTTCATTCTACAAGCTATGGTAAGCTAGGAGTTGACTGTATTATTAATGAAGGAGATTGCCCACTCTCTCCCAGTATATACAAAAATTATCTGTAATGTTTTTCCTCTGTCTTTTTTATCTCCTTAAAAAAAAGAATACTCGAATTGTAGTTGCCTACGATTGCACTGATCATGCAATATTAAAATCTGAAGTCTATAATGAGTTGTTTTGCATGCTTCATTTTTGAAATGGGAATAGGCTTTTCACTCTTTAGTAAATTGTACCATGTACTGATCGAAGTGCGCTTCATGGGGAAACATTTATTTATTTATTTGCTTTCTTGCTTAGTCCATGTTGGCCAGGTTGGTCTTCTCAGACTTTTGCTGTCAAGGGCAGCATCAAAAGTAATTTAGAATTATAGAATACAGTAGTATGAAATATGATGAATCATTGTACATAATAAGTAATAGTATGAGATTCAAAGAAAACACAGTACAGTATCAGATAATAAGTAAAAATCTGACATGAGTCTCATTATATAAAACATATATTACAAAATGTTTACCCTGCACAGAGACTACCATAGAGAATGTGGTAGCTGTTGGCTGGTACTAAATAGGGAGAGAAATTCAATGCACATGAATTAAAAGAGGAGACTGTGTAAAAGGAGTTGGAAAGATAGATCTTGGAGATGATGGGTGTAAGTGGAGGCTCCAGTAGGGCAGAGATGTAGGCGTTGACAGTAGACTAAGATCTAGAGTTTAAATGCATTTACAGAGGCCAGGGCTTATTGAGGGTGGGGAAACTGCATTAATATAAGTGTCACATGAGAAGACTGTTTGAAGAGTGAAGACAGAGATGGTGCAGAGATATAGGAATCAGATAACATTTATACGTATATTCATTTATAGCTTGGAGGAGGAGGAGGTCCTTCAGCTTTCTACAGAAGACCCTTATAGAAATGCACGCCCTTTCTTTAAATAGGAGAGATATTTTGATCACAAGAATTACTACTTCTAAGGACTTTTCCTCCATTGTTTCATTTTGCTTTAGTTATGTTGAGCTGGTACAAGTCAAATATATCAGTTTTGGTAGTGATAAGACTGGATCCCTATTGCAAGTCCATGATTCATAAATGTAAGTCCCACAATTACAGAAAATGTGTGAAAATGCAAGAAAACTGGTTTTATTTTAAAGTTGTTTTGTGCAGGGAAGCAAGCTCTCCTGCACCCCGCAGTGTGGGGAGAAGCCCCCATTACCCAACAAATGTATATACACCAACTCTAAGATAGCCATACCTTGAAGAAAAGAGAATATTCCAAGAAGGAGCAATCTCAGATTTGGTTTATTGAGTTCAGCATTTTTCCTCATTCTTTCTTGCTGTTTCAGGGCTCACAGTTAGGAATCTTGGAACATGAAGTGATTACCAATATGACTAGCAAGCTGCATGTAGAGGTTAATTTGTGAATTTGGGAGTCTACTGAACTGATTGGAGAATGAATCAGGAAGTGAAACAGATTAGCAAGGAGGAAGTACGGACAGCTATGAAGAGGATGAAGATGAAGAATGGAAAGGCTGTTGGTCTAGATGACATACCAGTGGAAGCATGGAGGTGCTTAGGAGAAATGGTAGTGGAGTTTTTAACCAGATTGTTTAATGAAATCTTGGAAAGTCAGAGGATGCCTGAAGAGTAGAGAAAAATTGTTTTGGTACCTGTTTTTAAGAATAAGTGTGATGTGCAGAGCTGTAGTAACTACAGAGGGATAAAACTGATCAGTCACAGCTTGAAGTTATTGGAAAGAGTAGTGGAAGCTAGGTTAAGAAGGGAGATGATGATTAGTGATCAGCAGTATGGTTTCATGCTGGGAAAGAGCACTACAGATGCATTCTTTGCTCTGAGAGTTGAAGTAGAAATATAGATAAGGTCAGAAAGAGTTGCATTGTGTCTTTGTGGACTTGGAGAAAGCATATGATAGAGTGCCTAGAGAGGAGTTGTGGTATTGTATGAGGAAGTCAGGAGTAGCAGAGAAGTATGTAAGAGTGGTACAGGATATGTACAAGAGTAGTGTGACAGTGGTGAAGTCTGCAGTGGGAGTGACAGATGTGTTTAAGGTGGAGGTAGGATTACACAAAGGATCATCTCTGAGCCCTTTCTTATTTGCAGTGGTGATGGACAGGTTGACAGACAAGATCAGACAGGAGGCCCCATGGACTATGATGTTTGCAGATGACATTGTGATCTGTAGTGAGAATAGCGACCAGGTTGAGGAGACCCTCGAGAGGTGGAGATATGCTCTAGAGAGGAAAGGAATGAAGGTCAGCAGGATTAAGACAGAATATATGCGTGTGAATGAGAGGGTGGATAATGGAATGGTGAGGATGCAAGGAGTAGAGGTGGCGAAGGTGGATGAATTTAAGTACTTGGGATCAACAGTTCAGAGTAATGGTGAGTGTGGAAGAGAGGTGAAAAAGAGAGTACAGGCAGGGTGGAATGGGTGGAGAAGATTTGTTAGGAGAGTGATTTGTGAAAGATGGGTACCAGTAAGAGTGAAAGGGAAGGTTTACAAGAGGGTAGAGACCAGCTATGTTCTATGGGTTGGAGATGGTGGCATTGACAAAAAGACAGGAGTCAGAGCTGGAAATGGCAGAGTTAAAGATGTTAGGATTTCCACTGGGTGTGACAAGGATGGACAGGATTAGGAATCAGTATATTAGAGGGTCAGCTCGGGTTTGGATGGTTTGGAGACAAAGTCAGAGAGGCGAGATTGCATTGGTTTGGACATGTGCTGAGGAGGGATGCTGGGTATATTGGGAAAAGGATGCTAAGGATGGAGCTGCCAGGTAAGAGGAAAATAAGAAGGCCTAAAGTTAAGGTTTATGGGTGTGGTGAGAGAGGACATGCAGGTGGTTGGTGTGACAGAGCAAGATGCAGAGGACAGGAAGAAATGGAAACAGATGATCTGCTGTGGCGACCCCTAATGGGAACAGCCGAAAGAGAAGAAGAAGAAGAAGATTGAACTGATTGAAAAGACAAACCTGTTTAAGCTGCCAAGAATAGATAACCAATGTCTGGAATTATCAACACTAACAAGAATTAGAAAAGTAGGGGCAGTTATTTTGCAACCATAAAGGAGTTTAACATAGCGAGACATCTTTAAAAATGCAATGGAGAATCTCCGTTGCTTTTTTTAAAGCTGCCTCGCTATGTTAAGCGAAACAGTGTGAAAAAAGAGTTATAGTAATGGAAAATTTCCAGGCGACCGGACCTTTTTCCATTACTATAACTCTGATTTACAATGTGCACACTGACCAATCAGCGTACACGGTTTTGAATATTAATGGGGGGCAGTTGTATAATAAGCGTTTTATAACTTGCCATTTATAGACTAATAATGCTGCTGTACAGTGAGTTTGGACTGCATTGCATTTCTGAGTGAAATCTTTAATTTGGATGTTAGATCTTTTAGTCCAGAGCCACCCTAACTGTGCTACAGCTTCTACCTCCAAAATACTAACAGTGTATGAATGCACAGAGTCATGTAGAATCAAACAAGAAACAAATGTCAAACATAAACACAAAACAAAATCATATGCAAAAAAAGTTTTTGTCCACAAAGCAGTTTATATAATACTAATAAATATATCACACTTATTTTATGTATATTTTATATTAAACAAAAACAATTTAAATTATTTTGTGAAAAACACTGAACTACTGAACTTAATGTGTAGTATAGAGAGATAAAGCCATGACTACACCTCCAAAGACCTTATTTTCACTAGCAGCTCCAGCGTTCAAAAAGCCAGGTGGGAAAGAAGGGGTAGACAGCTTACATAGGCTTGTTTGTCCTGGGAAGGGGAAATTGCAGTAATGTCTGGCTAAAACTCCTCCTGTGCAAGTGGAGTTTGGCACTCCAGTAGTGGCACCAGGACTTGCGACATGGACTTGGCTTTCTAACTGGCAGTGTTAGCCGTTGGTCATTGTTTGTAGGGAAGCAGGCACACAACACTGGTGAGCATGGACTGTTTTCACATTGATAGAGATACTGTGATCAGCCGCAACTCAGGAGGGAAGTAGGATAAACAGCCTTAAAAAAAAATAACATCTGTATAAGAGAGCTGATAGCAGTCAACACAGGAGATGTAACATTTATATATATATATATATATATATATATATATATATATATATATATATACATATATTTATTTATTTTATTTATATAAATTTGATGACCAGGGAAGTCCAAAGGGCCAAGAAGAGCCTGTTTTCAGTGGAGGCTCAGGGAGAAAAGATCCACAATAATTGCAAGTTACATTTCACATGTTACAAAAGGACATAGTTCATATAGCTAATTAAACATTTACAGATAAGCTCCATGATATTTGCACTTGGCTTGTCACAATGTCACAAAAATGAAAAGACATTATTCAATACAGAAATTTCAACATTTACATAAAGTGAATATTTTTGTTATAAACTCAATTGTAGGTTTAACATTTCAAAATATATAGCTACTAGCCATTAGTAGGTTAGGAAAATATTATGCATGGAGAGGGTAATAGTATATTTGAGACTGGAGAGTATAGTACAATAGATATTAGAGAGAAAATTAGTTTTTAGTAGGGGAGGGATTGTTTTGGGTGGGATGAAGTAATAGTAGAGGTTGTTGGATGAGTCAGTGCAAGGTAGAATGGGTAGAGGGGTTTAAGTTGGAGCGTGGCTAGGGCATTCCCATTTGGAAGAAAGATGAGAGAGTAGCTGAGATTTGAAATTTGTTTGGTTAGGTAGGTTGCATAGGTGTGTGGGGAGAGAGTTCTACTGTTTAACTAAGGAGTGGGACAGCAGTAGATGGCCAGGAGGTCATGCAGATTTGAGGACCTGAAGTAGATTTAGGTGAGCGGTTGGGAATGTAAGGTTTTAAGGAAGTAGCAAGAGCTGGGCAGTTGGCAGGTTTAAAAATGAGCTTGTGGGCAATGGTGAGTTGTAGGTAACTGAGGTAGTTAGTAGTTGAAGCCAGTTGAGGATGAGGAGGGAGTGGCAGTGGTGGGAAGAGTTTTTTAAATTGATTGCAAATTTGGAGATCTTGCGGTAGCAGGATTCAAGTTTGGACCAAAGACTAAGATGGAGATTGGTGAAAAGAGGGGCACCATACATAAGGGAGGGAAGTAGAAAGGTGGATGCAAGAGTTTGACGGGTAGAGGAGCTTAGGAAGCAGTTGTGTCTGTAGAAGAGACCTAACTTTTGATGGATTTTCTTGATTGTAGAGTGGCTGTAGGTGTCATATTTTAGTTCTTCATCAATAATGATGCCACTTAGCTTGGTGTTGGAAACAATTTCAAGAAGGGTTTTGTTTTGGCTCCGTATGGTGAATGTGGATTTGTCAATGGAGTTTTTAGTAGGGGAAAGGACTATTAGTTTGGTTTTATTTGCATTTAGTGCCAGATGGTTAGACTGCATCCAGGTTTCTGTTTTGGAGAAGGCTAGTTGGGTTTTTGCTAGGAGCTCGGAGAGGAAGAAGGTTGAGCAAATGATTACTGAGTCATGTGCATGTGGATGATAGATGAGTCTGGGATGGATTGTTGAAAGTTGTTAATGAATAGGTTGAAGAGCAGAGGGCCAAGAACAGAACATTTGGGGACACCAGTGGGTATGGGAAGGAAGGGGGAGGTTGAAGTTTTCCATTGGACAGCTTGTTGGTAGTTGGACAAGTATCTGGAAAACTAGATGGTGGTGGTGGTAGAGAGGTGTAGGGTGGAGAGTTGGGATATAAGTAGGGTGTGTGAAATGGTGTTAAAGGCTTTTGACAGATATAGGAATAGTGTGGATATGAACTTGCATGAGTCGCATTCGAGGTTTGTGGTTTCAAGAAAGGAAAGAAGGGCAGTCATGGTGCTGTGGCCAGGGTGGAAGCTGTGTTGGGTAGGGGAGAGGAGGTTGTTTAGTGTTAGGCATACCATGAGTTGTGCTTGTATTGTTTTCTCTAGTATTTTAGAAAGAGGGGAAAGGATGGCAATAGGCCTGAAGTTGGTGGTATCAGTATTTTTGCCACCTTTGTGGAGGGGGATGATGTAAGCATGGTGCCAGATAGAAGGGACATATGATTCTTGTATGGATCTATTTATATGAATAGAGATGGGATAGGCAATGCTGTCTGCAGATTGTTTGAGGAAAGTGGGTGTAAGGTTGTCAGGTGCATTGCGACAGGGTTTGAGTTTGAGGAGAAGTCTTTTTATAGTGCTTGTGGGGATGGGCTTGAGGCAGAAGGAGGTGGATGAAGGTTGATGGTTGGGGTGGTGGTTGGGGCAGGAGGGGTGATGGTGGAGGAGGGGGGTGGGAAGGAGGCTGATAGTTTAGCTATGCAGTCTATGAAGAATGAGTTAAGGGCAAGGGTTTTCTTTGTTGCCTGGATGCAGCATGAATTAGATGGAGTCCCAGAATTGTTGGGGATTTGTTGAGTGCAAGGACTGGAGTTTAGAGTAGTGGGCTTTGTAGTCTTTAATTATAATTTTTTTTGCGGAGTTTCGTAGTTGCTTATACTCTAGGTGGGTGTTAGGGTTTTTAAGTTTTTGATATTGTTTCCATTTTTTGTCCCTTTGGTGCAAGGCTAGTTTAGTATCTTTTGATAACCATGGATAGGGATTGGTTTTGATGCATTTGTTTCGAGGGGGGGCTTGCTGATTGAGAAGGGTTAGGAATGAGTAGGAAACAGCATCATCTAGAGGAAGGGTTTTTAGAGGAGATCAATCAGTATGCTTTAAGCATTCGGAGAAAGTTATTCGCAGAAATGTTACCACAAGAACTGTACGTGCTGTTCATAAAATATCAACAGCAGTTTTTTACATCTTGTTGTCAAATTTTACATAATGCCATGCATTTTTAATCTGTTTAAATTGTGATATATTAAAAAAAAATAGAAATTAAGCATGTTTTCATAGATAGCTTAACAAACTATGCTGAGTAGTCTTAATGTGTATGTGATATATATACTGTATCAGTGGTGGTTCTGTCTACTGTGTTGTAAACATTCACTTAAAGCTATACTGTCTTTGAAAGCTTTTTTTGTTAAATATTTGCAGTATTCTGTAGGATGGTATTTGGTGTAGAATGGTAAGGCTGTGACCTGTACTTCCTATGGTGCAAGGATTGATTCCTTCAGCCCTCATTTGCTTAATGTGTAACCTTGAACAAGTCATGTAACCAGACAATTCTGGGGGCAAATAGGAATTTGGGCTATGCTGCTCAAAGGTCCCCTGGACTGCAAATTTAGCAACAACCTATTTTAAGCACAAGTATATTTAAAAAATCTGTATGTGTCATGTTATGCATTAAGGTAAGTAGCAGTTTTGTAATCATAAAAGATCCCTTTACAGGATGCCATTCACATTTTTGTAAGTTGCTTTTATTTGTTTTTTACTTTTATCCCCATGCGCGCTTATAATCAACCCTACCCTCAATCAGACATAAGACCATCCAAGGAAGCCATCTTCCAGGCAGCCATGAGAGTGCATTGTACTCTTACTGGCATCCTGGCAAAGAGAGCTTTTTTTATTTTATTGCCTAACCCAACACCTGGTGGTGACACAAGCACTTGCATCATTAGGAGGACTACCTATGACCCTTTGTCCGTGTGTGCTTGCTTCCTCACATGTGCTTGCTGGGACTACCATCACTGGCTTGGAAAGCCAAGCCAATGTTTTCTCGGCAGTGGTTACCTGCATCATGATGGGCTTCTGCTGTCCAGTCAAGGCCCTGTCATGAAAGCAGCAGTACAAGTTAAGTGGGAAGCACAATCCCTCATTCCCCAGAATGGATGCATGGGCACACCATATTCTCCCTGTCATTCACCCAAGAAGCTAGTTAAACTCAGGTCACCTGGGTTGCAGTCAGGGCTTTTTCCATGTACACCACTAGCTCAGGATAGGTTACTTGTTTTTGAAAGTGTTAATGGAAATATTACAATCTTCCACATTTCATAAGTTGCTTTGCCAATAGTGTTTCATTGAATCATATGTGATACACACACACACACACACACACACACACACACACACACACACACACACACACACACATGCACATTGTCATTTCCATTTTTATTCCGTGTGATGTTTAATTTACTTGGTATACACTACTGAATTGTTTTTACAAATTAGAGCGCTGTTAACATCTTCTGTGAATAACTGATCAGTTACATTACAGGTCTAAAGGCTTTTCTGGTATGGTCGCACTACTCAAGGCAACAGCATTTGTGTCATTCTTTCTGATTTATAGAAAATCTGATATGCATAACCTCTCAGTAGCACTGTCTAGTTCTGTATGTTTTCCTGAACCCATTTAAGGGTTGGATTTTCTTTCATTAAACAAAATGATCAGAGCCTTGCTATTGATTTATATGGGATCATAACTGTGGCAAAGCCTTACTTATCTTGTTATAAATGTCTTTTCGCAGTAGATATTAGGTTACAAGATGTAAAACTAATTGCTAAGTACCATCCACACATTCTGTGTGAAAGCATAACTCTTGTGGCATAAGGTAAATTGCGAACAGTAGTATCAACTGTCTTTCAACAGAGTAGTAAATACAAATATTGTTAAGTTGTGTAGTAGTAGTAAGCATTGCTGCCTCACAGTGTTTGGTTCACCAGCTGAGGTGTCTCCTTTGTGGACTTTGTTCATCCTCCCTGTATCCGAATATTTTACTAATTTTTCCAGTTGTCTTTCACATGCCAGAGATTAATGCGTGAAAGCAGGAGATCATTTTAACTGTCCATAGGTGTGTGAGAGAGAGAGAGAAAATGTGTGTGTGTGTGTGTGTGTGTGTGTGTGTGTGTGTGTGTGTGTGTGTGTGTGTGTGTGTGATGGTAGATTTCTCCCCAATCAGGAAGAGCCTTGCATCCATTGAATGCTATCATGCATTACATAAATTTGCATTTATTTTAGCAGGCAATCAGAGAATGAGAGGCATTTACAGATTATAAACTAATCTGCTGATTTTTGAAATTATTTCTTCCCAAGATTGTAGTAAACTTTGCTTAACAAATAATGCAGATGGTTTAAAAGGTGATGCGATCTGATGAAAACAATTATAATGATTAAGTTAACCCAGATATAATTTCAGCTCTGTAACTTTTATAAGAAATTAAGCCTTTCTGATGGCTTTTACTTTAATCCTCTCATGGCATAAACCATGGTCATTCACTACATGCCCAACATATTACACTTCTGTATATATACTATATGTACATATTTGTTTCTTTGTTTTTATTATTTTACTTAGTTGAGTGGGTTCCCCAAGGAACCTATTCAGACATGACCAGGATGAATCCTTAAAGAGCAAAGTTGACAATTTCATCAGCTATAGTATAATTGACAGTAAAAATCCTCATAAAATGCAAAAAAAGTTTAGAGGTAGAGCTCATAAATCAATAGAGGTACATAAATCATAGCTGAAAATAGTTCAGTACCCTTCATAAAACACAAAAATCTAAACAGTACAGACAGTAACGTCACAGACATTCAGAAAAGAATACATACAAACAGGTAATGTCAGACAATGTCAAAATCATGAGTATGCTAGAGCAGAAGACAAAAAAAAAGAATACGTTTACAGTTTGAGCAATAATGGGTTTGTTAGCAGGGCTGCATATAGTGTTAAGTATAATGAGCAGGATTTGTAGGCAATTTTGGAAGGGTACTCCTTTAAACACAACCTCATGTTCAATATGCATTTCCTCCAAAGCATTAACTTTAGAATGTATGTACTTTCTTCACTCCGTTTTAAATAAATTATTTCCAGCATGCTTTTCTAGGCAGATCTGGTCCAGTCCATCCAATCACTATCAGAAGAAAGCTTTTCTTTTGCTCATTAAAAGACCTTTTAACATTAGCAACTCAACCTAAGGCTGAGACCTAATTTACTCATGTGTCTGAGACCCCTAGCCCTGTAGCAACTGTTAAACTAAAGCAAAACAGTTAGTTGAAGAATTGGTGTCCATCTGTATCTATTTAGCTGTAGATTTAGGTGCTTTTACTTAAGAAGCCAATGAAATAAAAATACTTTCATTGTGGATCAACAATAACTTGACGTCATTGTATTTTTATGGATTCAGCAGCACATATCATATCCCTGACATACAGCATGATTTATTTGGATGGCAGTATAATTGTGGAGGAACTCTAAGCTGAGTTTGCTGTATAAGAAAATAGCATGTGATTTGGAAAATAGTTGCCATAGTAACAATCCGAGACTGTTTGGATTGCAGGCAAAAGTTGTGAGCAGAGGCATGGTAAGCCTCCTGCAGTAATGACTTCCAACCCTTCTTAGGCAGAATGAATTTTTCACAAATTGTGCTTGAAAGGGCTTGCCAGTCACTGAAGGTCAGGCCAGCAAATCCTAAATTTCCTCCCTATATTTCATTATATGCTTGTTTTTTTGCTAAGAGTTATTACGTTTGAAATTGGCCCAAATGAAAGCTCATTTGCAGTACAACTGGCTCATTAATCTACCTAGAGAAGTATTACACTGGCAGAGTTATTAATGAGATGAAGGAACCTCTTTCCTTGCTAATGCATTTCAAAACAAAGAACATTAAGGATCTCACTGAGAAACTTTATGCAGTTAATAATTTTATTTAATCCTCTTGATACCCTTTCCAGTGTTAAGTTTTAAACACGATCAGAGAAGAAATTCTGTATGACTTGCAAGCAGAATAGCCATCACAGTCAGGATCAAAGTGACAGCAGGTTAGCGAACATTTGAGATGGGAGAGAAGACTTAGCCAAGAATGTATTAAGGTTCACTGAATGTCGGTTAATGAGTGTTTATATTGGTATTTGCTTAAAGGGCAAAAGTGAGACGCAGTGTCCAATCCTTGACGTGGCTATTATTGGCATAAGACAAAATGGTCAATTATTTAGTGTAATTTGTTTTGTCTTTAATGCTCTTGTTTTTTAAAATGTGAGTGATATCAAAGCTAGATGACCTAACATTTAGATTACCTTATCACTCAAACACAGAGAATGGATCCCTGCAAAGTCATGTATTTGATTGTTTGGGGTTACTTGTCAGATTAGATGATAGTTGACAGGCTCCAAGGGGTAGAGTGTTATTCAAAGTACCATTTTAGTTGTCACCTGATTTTTGGGAATTATTTACATTGTATGTTTGAAGGGCAGGTATAAATAAAAGCATTTGACTGATGAACTTTGGGCAATTGCGACAGAGAAGCAAAAGACATTTACATATAACAACACTATGAACATTAACTAGGTTTGACAGACAAGTCTTAAAGGGAAAGACAATATTTTTACTTTTGTTTTCTGAAGTAATGAAGAATGCTGGAGCAAGTAAATGCATAACATCATAAAACCCGTTTTTTTAGAGCACGGGTGTGCAGCAGCTATTCATATAAGCTGTTGGCTGTTATGAGTTGATCATAGCTTTGCAAGATACATTTTTATACCACAGATGCTTAGAAATACTTTGCTGTGAGCTATAGCATCATTCAAGCAGATGTCTTTCAAAGTGTCAGCATGTGTTTTTGACGGGATACAAAAGATTACTAAACCTTGTAATTTAACCACTGTGTTGCTCTCTGTACTGTAAAAATTATTAGTGAAGAAATGGAACAGGTGATTTATTCTCCTTTATGATTTTAATTCTGCAGTATGGATCCTAATGCCTAATGCCTGTGACTAAAAAGATTCATAAAACAATGTATTTTATGTTTTATGTTTTACTTTTTAAATGGTAACACTTTCTTGCTGTTCAAACTGCATGCCTTCCTGAAGAATACAGAATAATTAACATTGTCTTCAGGATACTGACATCATACAATGAATGGGCAGAGAGTGGACAATAGGGAGGAGTTATTTGCCTTTTTTGAGTTAATGGAGGGAACCCTCAACAAAAGAAGTTTCATGAGTGAGCCTTTTGGTGAATTCATGACATGTGCAGTTAATGCAGGTAGCATGGTCTGGTTTTTGGGATGTTTTATAATTAAAAATTATAATTGCAGAGGAGGTTTATAGACTCCTGACCAATCATAGCAGAAAGATCTCCTTTATTGTAAAAGGGTGCATGTATGTGGGAGATTATAAAGGTCTTTTCCCCTGAACAAAGAAACTGCAGACATTTTTATGCTGTAAAAGCTTCTGAGCAAACATTTTGCTATCTATCAGGCTGCAGCCACTGATCAATTAAAACTAAACATCTCTATGTTGTTTTGCTTATTCAGAAGCTGAAGACACCGTATGTAAGCGTTCCTTTATTAGACATAAATTTCAGTCTTCCATACTGGTACTAGGAAATGCCATCACAGTGGAAAAAAGCCATAACAGGCCTATGTTGTCAGGATCCATTCTGAAATAAGATGGATTCTGCTGTTAAGTAAAAAGTATTATACAAACACAAAATGTTTCTCTCTTCTCATACTTTCCCCTTCTCAAATGCCTTTGTCATGCCATTAGTGTAGAATGTGTCTAGCTTGCTGGACCATTTGTAGTGTAACATAGCAGAGGATTGAGCTGGCAACAGTGGTTAGCCTGGTGTGGGAACCACCTGGCTAAAGTAACTAGGACACAGGAACTTCATACACAAAGCTGGTAGAAATGATGACAAACTCTGAACAGAAAGTTAATTGGATAGAAATGATTACTGTATTAAACATGCTTCTCTAAGCTGCTAACCACCTTGGCCCAACTAATCATAAGTGTGCCATATGGATGGACGCTTTCCAGGTATTGTTGGATACCAATTAGATCATGACTTAAAGTAGATAAAATGACTAGAACAAGGTCTGGTTTGGTTTTTGGGGAAAGGCTACAGTTTCCTAACCTATAGCTACACAGGGTAATATCCAGTTGTGCGTATTTCCATTTTTCTGTCTGAAAGGTATGATGTCCCATGCAAGGCTAGGAAATTAGAGTTGCAGCCATTTGTTCTGGAACTTGAAATATGGTCAGCAATGAGGTGGTGAAAGGCAAGTCTTTAAAAAGTGATTCTTTGCTCCATCAAGAATTTACTGACAATTAAATTAATGTATTTATTTATTTTGACCGGGATAATCTGGGCAAGAAACGTCCCATTTCAGTGAGGCCTGGGGAGAAAAGATCCAAACACTGAGAATAAAAATGCTTACAGTAATTTTATAATAAAAAGAGTTTTAAAGAAGATATTACTATAAAAATATAAACAACGTAAAATAAAGAACTAATGCATAGAGTTTTAATGAAACACTATATTAAGATTAGAAATAACATAAAGTAGTGGTCCAATATATGGAATTCTAAGAAAATATAATATTGATAAAGATGTTTATCAGGAATCACTGAAAATGCTTTTTTCCAATGCACTGATGATGGTTCAGTGGTAGAATTCTTGTTTGCTGCAGTGGAGAACTGGGTTCAATTATCAGCCAGTGCACCAAATTTTTTCCATCTAAGGCTGATAATTGTATATTATGATTTAACATAGCAGAGGATTGAGCTGGCAACAGTGGTTAGCCTGGTGTGGGAACCACCTGGCTAAAGTAACTAGGACACAGGAACTTCATACACAAAGCTGGTAGAAATGATGACAAACTCTGAACAGAAAGTTAATTGGATAGAAATGATTACTGTATTAAACATGCTTCTCTAAGCTGCTAACCACCTTGGCCCAACTAATCATAAGTGTGCCATATGGATGGACGCTTTCCAGGTATTGTTGGATACCAATTAGATCATGGCTTAAAGTAGATAAAATGACTAGAACAAGGTCTGGTTTGGTTTTTGGGGAAAGGCTACAGTTTCCTAACCTATAGCTACACAGGGTAATATCCAGTTGTGCGTATTTCCATTTTTCTGTCTGAAAGGTATGATGTCCCATGCAAGGCTAGGAAATTAGAGTTGCAGCCATTTGTTCTGGAACTTGAAATATGGTCAGCAATGAGGTGGTGAAAGGCAAGTCTTTAAAAAGTGATTATTTGCTCCATCAAGAATTTACTGACAATTAAATTAATGTATTTATTTATTTTGACCGGGATAATCTGGGCAAGAAACGTCCCATTTCAGTGAGGCCTGGGGAGAAAATATCCAAACACTGAGAATAAAAATGCTTACAGTAATTTTATAATAAAAAGAGTTTTAAAGAAGATATTACTATAAAAATATAAACAACGTAAAATAAAGAACTAATGCATAGAGTTTTAATGAAACACTATATTAAGATTTGAAATAACATAAAGTAGTGGTCCAATATATGGAATTCTAAGAAAATATAATATTGATAAAGATGTTTATCAGGAATCACTGAAAATGCTTTTTTCCAATGCACTGATGATGGTTCAGTGGTAGAATTCTTGTTTGCTGCAGTGGAGAACTGGGTTCAATTATCAGCCAGTGCACCAAATTTTTTCCATCTAAGGCTGATAATTGTATATTATGATTTAATTTTTTAGAGACGACTGCTTTTTTAATTTGTATTGAGCATTATGATCAGATGAGTTGCTGTTTCACATGAGTAATAATAGTGTACTGTAATTTAATTTTTTTAAAGAAGGCTGCTTTTTTAATTTGCATTGAGCATTATGATCAGCTGAGTTGTTGTTAGATCACATGAGTGATAATAGTGTACTGTGATTTTTTTTTTTAGAGACAGTGCTTTTTTAATTTTGTATTGGACATTGCAATCAGCAGAATTACTGTTAGATCATATGACTGTTTTCAGCTTTTAAGTGGAGGTGTTTGTTTTATGACTTAGATTCTAATGAAGTCCTTTATGCTTATGTATGAAAGCATCAAATCTACTAAATGTGTTCTCTGGTTGGTCTTGCACTTGGATCTGTGTTTTTCCAAGTTTTGTTTTCATCTGAATGAGAGTTTGTAAGTGTTTGCTTATTGTTATTGGCTCTGTAAAGGTGTGGTTAATAAGTATATAGACCGGGTAAGAGGAAGGATCCGCTGCCATTTTGATGTATTCACCTGTGAGGTTATCTGCAGCTAGACTTGCGGGTTTTAACTTTTGGATTTTTTTTTTTTTATTGTTGAAGTAGTTATAGATTTTAAGGAGAAGGATGCTGTGAAGTTATTTTGCTATGTAGCTGGTGGAGGATTATAGGAGGACTTATCTTTGACGAGATAAAACTGTTTGGATGAAGTGATTTTTGAACTGGGTGGCAGTATTGGTGGTCCTGTTATTAGATAATGGTGGTTGTTTGACCAAATATGGAGAAGCATTTTCACTGATGCCTAGAAGAGCTTTTGGTTATGCAGGGCCTTCTCATGAAGGTTAGTGTAGAAGTGTTTTATCAACTTTTATACAGGATTTGGTACAGTTTCTGAAGTATCTGAAGTTTTGCCAGCACATCCTTTTTCTTATTTCATTCACAAAAACTCATTGAAACAAGTATTCTGGGGTCTATATTACATTGACGAATGCTTAAATGTTCGAATCTCTAAAGGTCGACCTTTAAAGATTGAACGTTTAAGTGTTCGAAAATGTAATAAAATAAAAAAAAAATAAAAAAAAAAGGTAAACTGAAAAGGTTTTAGCAGGGGGGCAAGCCCCCCTACACCACCCACCCACACCCCCCTACTTAAATATACCAACTCCGAGATCGCTCTTCAGTAAACGGCAGAGCGGAAACGGGAAATTTCCCATTCCTACACTGTAGCGGGATCTTGGAGTTGGTATATTTAGGTAGCGGTGAGTGCAGGGGTCGCAGCCCCCATCCCTGCTAACACCCTTTAGTTTTTTTTGTTTTACTTTTATTTTTTTTTTTTAATTTTTAAAGATATTCGAACACTTAAATGTTCGATCTCTAAAGGTCGACCTTTAGAGATTCGAACATTCAAGCGTTCGTTTATCTAATATAGACCGGTTTTCTGCTCCAGATTCTGACACACAATCTTCCTTCCTTAATATACTCATACAGAACAACTTATCAGTTACATTGTGATTTGTTTTGTGACAATTGTTTCCCTAATGAACACAACTTGTTTGGTTTCTTTTGCTAAACAAGGTGCTGGGTTATTCTTTTTTTTTGGCCTGATTGGAGCCAGTTCATGTAATATATTTACAAATATTTTGTTAAATTCATAGAATGCTTCCAATAGAGGACTTTTTTTAGAATATTCCTTTACATAGCTGAAGGTTGGAAATAAAAATGGGCTGCATTCTATCCCTTTTAAATTTCTGCCTTAAATAAACATGTTTGCACCAGTTTGCGCTTGTTTTAGCTCAGCAGATCCTGTTTTGGCATCCTGCAGACTACAAAGGCAGCAGAAGGAAGAAAGAGAGCCTTTAACTGATTCTAAGTATCTCCATTTGCCTTTTTTGCTTGAATTTGCTTAAATTCATTTATTGCACTTTACCATAGCTGTTTTTTAAATTAATGCTTCTATTGTTTGTTGGCTACATACTCAAGTGCGCTAGTCTGTTCTGTGCTTAAAAAGTAAATTTACTGATGTTCTAAATGTATATTTGCTGTTTTTCTGAAAAAACAAAAAAAAAATAAAAATCTATCTGTTGCTCATTTATCACACCTTTCTCTGATACTAGAACAGTCTTGATTCAGATTTGCTGAATTCAGGACTGCATTGGAGTTTCTGAGTTGCCTAGACCTTACTGTGATAGAGGGAAAGCCTTCCTGCTTATCAGTGGGAGTGGTAAGCATTCGTCAGCCTATCTACTACTAGATGAGTGGTTTTCAGCTCTGAAATTGTACCTTATTGGCCATTTTGGGCTGCATTTTATACCTTTTAACTTTCTGCCTTAAAAACCCGTGTTTGCACAGGTTTGCATATTTCTTAGCGCAGTGGATCCTGTTTTGGCATTGTGCAGACTACAAGGGAAGCAGAAGGAAGAAATAAAGGCTTTAACTGATTCTAAGTATCTCTGTTTGCTTTTTCTGCTTGAATTTGCTTAAATTAATTGATTGCAGTTTACCTTAGCCATTTTATTAAATTACTGCATTTATTACAACTGCATTTATTGTTTGTTGGCTACACACTCAAGTGTGCCAGCCTGTTCTGTGCTTATAAATTAAATTTACTGCTGTTTGTAAGTGTATATTTGCTGTTTTTCTGAAAAAACAAACAAAAACATCTATCTATTGCTCATTTCTACCATTTTTTTCTAATACTACAATACTCCAGATTCAGATTTTCTGAATTCAGGACTGTATTGGAGTTTCTGAGTTACCCAGACCCTACTGTGATAGAGGGAAAGCCTTTCTGTTTATCAGTGGGAATGGTAAGCATTGAGCAGCCTATCTACTGCCAGAGGAGTGGTTTCCAGCTCTGAAATTATACCTTATTGGATGTTTTGGGCTGCATTTTATCTCTTTTAATGTTCTGCCTTAAAAACTCATGTTTGCGCTGGTTTGCACTTGTTTTAGCTCACTCTATTCTGTTTTGGCATCCCTCAGACTATAAGGGCAACGAAAGGAAGAAAGATAGAGAAACTTTAACTGATTCTAAGTATCTCCATTTGCCTTTTTTTCTTGATTTTGCTTAAATTCATTTATTGCACTTTACCTTAGCAATTTTTTATATTACTGCATTTATTCCAACTGCATTTATTGTTTGTTGGCTACACACTCAAGTGTGCTAGCCTGTTCTGTGCTTAAAAAGTAAATTTACTGCTGCTCTCTTAGTGTATATTTGCTGTTTTTCTGAAAAAAACAAACAAAAAAATGTATCTTTTGCTAGTTTCACCCTCCTTTTTCTGATACTAGAACAGTCCAGATTCAGAGTTGCTGAATTCAGGACTATAATGGAGTTTCTTAGTTGCCCGGACCTTACTGTGGTAAAGGGAAAGCCTTTCTGCTTATCAGTGGGAGTGGTAAGCATTGAGCAACCTCTCTACCACTAGAGGAGTGGTTTCCAGGCTGCTTTGGGCTGCATTCTATCCTTTTTAACTTTTTCCATTAAAAACCAGTGCTTACATGGGTTTGCGTGATGAGCAGTGCTACTAAGCTAGGCTAAACCATTACCAGTGCCAGAAAGTCTACTCTTCACATTTTCCCTTAGATCTTGCTAGTTTTCAACTTTCAGAACTCTAACTAGACTACTAAGTCCAGTACTTGCTCAAAACCTTTTGTAGCAACTACTGTAGCATATATACTGCTACCAGCACTAAACCTTCCACAAGTAAAAGAAACAAAAAAAAAACAACTTCAGTACTTAATAAATTGAACACCTATCCAGGCATGACTAAAGGTCAGTTCCCTGTGCTTTCTCATATTAACTTGGTGAACCTGGGCATCCTGAGGCAATGTAGCAACTGCCTCATTTACACAGACAACCCTCTCCTCTTACCCCCTCCTCAGCACTCTGACTTGTGAGATATGCACCTATATAGCCAAATTGGAAGCCAAGTACACTCCAGGCAAGACTGGACTAGCCAGTCAAGAGGAGAAGGTCAACACCTGCACCTCACAACATGGAACACACATAGCCCTCCAGAACATACACCACCGCAGCCTTCACATAGTAACACAAAACACATACCCACCTTTGCGGAGTATCTCAATAAAAATCTACCCAAACAACAAAGACCTCTGAAGCAGAAATGAAAGCAACCATCATATCCAAGAACAAACCATGAGACACATAATCCACATAAACAGTGTGCCACTCAACCAAAGCCCCTAAGGCAAAACAGCTTACACAATACGCTAGTCATTAGTGACTCAATAGTAGGGCACTGATGTCCCACTCACTAGGTTAAATAAGGAGAAAGTTACAGTCAGCTGTCTGTTGGGTGCCAGGATCAGGTCACTCCACAAAAGGTACAAATATGACTCTGCCATTGTCCATGTTGTTGTGAATAACCTGAGATGTACAACCATGGACTACATGAAAAGAAACATGGAGGAGCTCTCTGATGTTGCAGCCCAGGCAGGTGTGACCCTAGCCTTAAGTAGCACCCTACCATCACCCAGAATGATACCGCAGTACAGGCAGAAAATGATTGACTTCTACAATTGGGTAAGTTTCTGGTATCATTCTAAGGGGATCCATTATCTGTCTACCTGGGATAACATGATCAACAGACCTTGATGCTTTTCCAGAGATGGTCTGCACCTGTCACTCCTGGAATTCTGGATACTGGCCAAGGCTCTTGCTGCCCCAATAGTGCCTTTTTTAGGCGATCTTGTGAAGACAAAATTACCACCATAACTGCTACAAACAAATGTAATCTGAGGGTTATGCTACTCAATGCTAGAAATCTAAATCTCAAAATGCACTCACTCAAAGCACTCCTTAAAATGCTGACCATCAACATCTGTGCTGTAAAAGAGACATGGTTCAGTGCTCCAGAGAGCACTCCTGCACTATCCGGCTATAATCCATACCACACTTTTCGGTCTCAAAGCCTGGACCAAACCCCTAAAGGCAGTGGTGTCTCCATATTCATAAAGGATATGCACACCTCCAGACTAGTAGCCCAACATAACACATCACAGATACTACAGGTACAACTAATAGTGGGTAAGACTGCAATCCAGGTTGTAGCCTGTTATAGATCCCACACCATGTCCCAAGACTCCCACTCCACATTCCTAAACACCCTGGAAAATATTAAGGTGCGACCCAATACCCTTATACTGGGGGACATTAACTACCCCTCCATTAACTGGGAAAATTACTCACAGAAGGAAGAAACTGTTGCAGAAAAAGGTGAAGTCCCAAGACTGGAAAAAACTCCCTTGTTAGCCTCATCAAAAAACTGAGACCCCCCATCAAATCCACTAAAGCTAAGCTACGAAAACAAAATTGCAGCAGATACAAAAGATAACCAGAAGACATCTTATAGTTATGTCAAGAATTTACATGGCAATACTCAGATCTGCTCTGAGCTATAGCACAATGGCAACACATAAACCGAGCCAACTGATGTTGCCAATATACTGGCTGACAGGTTCAGTGTGAACTTTACCCCCTTTCACCTCCTAAAGGACCTATCACAATACCAGAGGAATGCCAAATTAGTAATATCACTGCTGCACAGGTTAAAATCCCACTGTCCAAAGCCAAGAATACAGCTTGCATGGGACCTGATAATATCCCTGGCTGTGTTCTACATGAATTACAAAGTGAACTTCCACAACACCTGAGTGTCCTGTTTAATCACAGCCTCACTTCACGCTTTGTTCCTACCAAATTGCACACCATCATGGTTATCCAACACCACAAAGGGGGAGCGACACATAGACCCTGGGAATTATTGCCCCATTAGCCTGACTAGTCTGATGTGTAAGGCTATGGAGAGCATCATCATGGACCTTATAAATAGGGACATAGTGAATCTCCAAACTCTGGACCCCACACAGTTTGGATTTGTGAAAGGTAGATCATGCCTGCTCAAAATGATAGACTTCTTCGAGTCTGTCACCAGAGCTGTGGATGAAGGCAAGGTAGTTCACACAACCTACCTTGATCTTGCTAAGGCCTTCGACACCATCCCTCACTCAGGAATCATAGATAGGCTCACTAAACTAGGCATAAACCCCTGTATGACAAGGTGGGTTGCAAACTGTCTCACTAATAGAACCCACACTGTGAAAGTAGCGGACTCCAAATCTGACTACCAACCAGTTAGAAGTATAGCCCTACAAGGATTGTTCCTGGGTCCTCTCCTGTTTGGCATTTACTTCTCTGAAGTTCAAGGCAATACAAAGGGACTCTGGCTGACCAAGTTCACAGAAGATTGCAAACTGGGAGCCATTATTGATTCTTTAAATGATGTAGACATTTTACAAAAAGGCCTCACTGTGACAAATGACTGATGCCAGAACCATGGCCTTAAGCTCAGTGCCAAAAAATGCATTGTCATTCTCTTTGGGGAAAACACGGTGCCCATGAACTACCACATTGGTGGTAGCCCACTAAACACTGAAGGTCTAATAAGAAAACTGGGGACACAAGTTGACAGCAACCTCTCCTTTGGTAACCGCGTGGTCAGAAAGTCCTTCTATGTGGCACATCTCATTACAAAGGGTTTCTCATCCAGGAAGAAAGAGGTTATAATCCCTCTCAACTCATCCCTCATTAGACCTATTGTAGCATACAATGTCCTATTTGGCATGTACCTCACTAGACACCTACAACAACTGGAAAGGCCACAAAAATACTTCCCTAAGAGGATCCTGGGCCTTAAACACATGCACTAGAGGGATAGACTCAAAAAACTCCAGCTATACTGTGTCTCATATTGCCTACTTAGAGGCGATCTATGCTTGACCTACAAAGCCATGTCTGACCCAGAGCTGTTAGATATGCTACATCTGAAGAAACCCCAATCCCTCCATGCCACATGCCCCAGGGACCTCAACCTCATTACCACAATAAAAAGAACATGCTGGAGGGACAGGTTCCTAACCTAGAGACTGCTCATGCTCTGGAACAGACTTCCCATTCACATCAAGCAGAGCACCTCACTAGCCCTCTTCAAGAGAAATCTTGATGAATGGATGGGCAATAGAAAATTCACCCCATGGATCACTTCATTAGCCCTGCTTGATAGGGACACTGGGAAGTAAAGTCACACAGCATAATGCCAGGGAACCTTTTTGGGCTAGGCTTACATAGGCTGTAGGGCCGTTAGCCTAGTACACACCTATGAACCTATGTATCAAAATAAGGAGGAGAAAACTTGTTTGTATGAGTTTTTGTGGATGAAACAAGGAAACAGATGAGCTGTAGTACAGCTATTTTAAAAGGAAGAGGTGTAGTTGAGGAACATTGAGAAAATTATTTTGTGCTAATGAGTGGTGGAGTTAGCTATGTATGTTTAGGAAATTATGTGTGGTGATTGGTGGGGGAAGGCAGGAAGTGATGTGTAAAAAGTGTGAAAAAGGCAGGACCATGAAATGATGTGCCAGTAGTGTCAGGAGAAAGAGAAGAAATAATGCCTCATTTAGTTGGGTGTTCAGGAAGTGAGGATAATGAGTGGTGTGTATCCGATTGATTGGTGTTTTGTTTGGTGGAGTTTATTAAGTTTAAATGTAATATAAGTGGGGATGTGTGGGAATTAGGGATATGGTATGTGAGGGACTTGAGCCAGAGCATAACAAGGATGAGTAGAGAAGGGCCACTCAAGCCAGTTATTGTGTGAGTGAATTTATGCCTGAGAGGAAAATGACCAGGTAAGTGAAAGAAACCATTATCTTTTATCTCGGTTATGCTGCTAGGGAAAAAACATTTCCAAGAGGGAGAGAGATATAAGATTAGCCTAACTGAGATGCTCAGACAAGATGTAAAACAGCTGATGAGTACTTTTACAAATTCAACGGGGGGGGGTGTGGTAATAGTATAGCATGCGCACTGAGCTATTCTGCCAGAATGACCTGGAATAACTTTGAGGCCTAAAATGGATCAGAGGAGGGAGGGATAGGAGGGTCCAGTATTTTAAACAAGATTTTCTGGGCTTTTACTTGTTTTGACTCACTGTCCTTTAGGGGCTTTTAGATGCTAGAAAAAAGTGGATCAGTGGCAGGCCTGATTATTTTATTATTATTTATTCAACTATGGGGAGTTTTCGCAGCATCTGATCAGCTGTATAAGCTCTTGGATTATACAATTAATAGTTAACTGATTTTACATATATTGATAGTTTACCTTTGGAGAAATTAATCTGTTGATAGAAAAGGTTCTATGCTAACACTGTGGTTTCTTGGGTGATTCACATAGTGTAGTGTAAATAATGCCAGGTAGAGTTTTCTTTTGGGGGGACAATTTTCAAAAAAATCTCTCTCTCTCTCTCTCTCTCTATATATATATATATATATATATATATATATAGATAGATAGATACATAAAAGAAAGTGTAAAATTGCTGAGTATAGTACAGATTATTGCTGATAAAGGATACTGTGATATTTTTAAAACTCATATAGAAAGGAAGAAATACCCACTGAAGTGCCTTTAATGTTTGCTAACAATTACAGCAGAAAGACTACTTTTGGGAGGATGGGGTAAGTTGTCTGCAAGCTGCCCTGTGTTGCTTGCTAAGTCACTAAAGTAGCTTTTTATGAGCAGATTTTACCTACAAATATATCTAGATGTCCATAACACAGTATTAATACTTAACATATATGATAAATGACTTATGCAGAGATTTTACATATAATGACATTCTAATAATTCACTACCACAGTAAAAATGTTTATGGCTTCTAATACAACTCATTATAGTTAGAATGTATTGCTGTTGTGTCCTCCCAACCATATAACACTGCAAAGTTATTCTGCATGTCCATTGTGACTACCCATCACTACAATTGAACTATAATAAAATTATGACCTTTTTGTATGTCAAGGGAAAGTCTGGCCTCTATCATTCATGTTGGCTTCCCTATAATGGTGTGGCTTGCAAGACTGTTAAGGCCTGTAAAAGGTAAGCTGACTAATTGGGACAGGTCTGTAGGCTGCTAGTGCTCTCTGTGTTCTTTTTTCCCAAACTATATGCTTTTGAATCTATTATATTTAATGACTATACTCTATATAGTTGTGACTGTTTGATGACATACTATTATCACATATAGAATTACAGGTAGAAACACAGCAGTTCTAATTGTCAGTTGTTCTTTTGATAGAAATATTTAATTCATTTTGATGTGTGCTGCTTAATTTTTTAGTATCAAAGACCTCACTTAATGCAGCACTTTGGCTGTCCAGTTGCATACTCTGTTTTCAAATTTAATGACAGCTTTGATTGCTCATATTTAAATTTATATGCACGTTTGTTTATTTTCAGGTTGGTTGTATAAAATGCTAAACTGTCAATCTTCTGAAAAACATATCAATTTTAAAGATGTGTTGCAGATCCTAGGTCTTCATTTCTGATTTTCTTTTCTAAGATCTGCTAACAATTCAGCAGATAAGATACTGAATGTCCTGCTGAGCTGGTCCTTGTGAGAAGGGTTACTTACACTAAAATGCCTGCTGTGAAGAGTCCTTAGCTACCTTAGAGAAATAAATGAACTTACAAGTGGATTCTTTTAACCTACGTTTTACAGCTTCCTTTACAATAAGCTTGTGACTCAGTTTAACAAGCTTCAGTTGAACTGTTAATTAAAATAACTCATCTCTGAACATCATTGCACATTTTGGGTTGTAAGTGATTTCCACTGATTAAGTATCACTTGCATGGAAGAACCTAGTACTGTGCACTGTTTTAATTTAATATTTATTAAGAAAAAATTGACTTGCAGGACAGGGGACATTTCATTTTCTCTTAATGGCATTAAATATTGCACATTATATATTATTATCTCACATAAGTATATAATAATCATAAAATGGGCAAACACATTCTGTTGTATATTCATGTGACAGCTTTACTACAATATTTCTTACAAGAGCTACACCTTGGAGTTATGAAGATGATTTTCAGTTAAAGTAGCATCAGTAAAATTGATCTGCCTAGTTGTTTATTAGCTTACTTAATTTGCTGACTACTGTTCTAGACTAAATTATTTAAGCAATTTCAGGAATTCTAGCCATTGTTAGCTATGAAAAATTACTTTGTGAGATTTGTAGTGTGAATTTTATGAAATAAAAATAAGTAAAGAAGGATATAATAAAACCCCAATTACTCTGAGAACAGGTCTTTTGGAATCTGGCTCATGGAGCAAGCTTGTTTGTAGATAGGCCTTACACCAAACTAAGTCACTTACACTGAGAGGAACTCTTTTGGAATCTGGCCCTAGAATATTTTGAGAAGAGATGATGTACTCACTTCATATTGAAGTTAAAAATTAAAATGAAGATCAGAAAGGTTTATTCATATGATTAGCTATAATCTTAGTAATAAATGAAGAGCCATTAATTTCTTGATGATCAAATCACAAGCTGAGTAGTTTGGCTATTGATTTAACTTGAGATAATTCCTTTTTGATTAGTGTTATTAAAATCAACTCTTTAGTTATTAGTACTTAAATATTTTATCAGTTATCTCAGACAGTTACCTGAAAATTGAACATTACTTTGGTTGACGTTTCTGTTATACAGATTGCTTCATTTTATGGGAGTTTAAAAGTTTGCACTTACTTTGAAATCTGAGAATGTACTAAGAGTAAAATGAATGCGGAAATTTAAAAATCCTCACTATTTGATGCTGTCCTTAGATATTGCACTAGAATGGAAAAGCTGTACCTTAGCAAGAAAACCAAAAGCCCACCCCGTCAAAAAAAAAAAAAAAAAAAGCAATCCCAGTGGTACATGAAGAAGACAGTTAACGTAAAACTAGACTCAGAGATGAATGGAAAAACTAATGTAATAGTGTACCAGGAGCACTGAGTTCAAAGTGTCTTAGGTCATTCTGGTTCTGTTTTGAATGTGATGTAATTCTGGCAGTTATTTTCTAGTTTTATTAGAGAATCAACCATGTATGGGATTCGAGGTGATAGGATGCTTTAGTGCATGGAAAATAAAGGCAATAAATGAATGTCTGATTCAGAAATAAATACACAGCACGGCAACAAAAGTGATGCCCTACTGTGCACAGATCAGGCAACTAGCATACACTGTGTATTCAGATGAGCTATACTGCATGATTATCAGCACTAATGCAGTCCATTAACAGTTGTGATATATTAAAGCTGCCTTCAGAGAGTGTCATACATTGCAGTTATAATGGTGCACTAACAAGAAATAGGTGACTGTATGTTTGTGTTAGCACTAGTATCTAAACCATTAATGTTACATTAGTAACATGATGTACATAGTTCACCCTGCAAAACTGCAGGATCTGTAGCATGTGCATATATGTACATGCGCATACACAGAGATACACACATGTGCACATGCTCACACACACACACACACACACACACACGCACACACACACGCACACTCAAAAAGTACTCACAAAGGCTTTTCTGGTTGGTATCACAATACTTGGTTTAATTTCTCCAAGCCTTCTGTTTATAATTCTGTGACAGGAATGGATTAAAGTTCATGAAACTAGCATTATTTCAATCTTTGATGTTAGCAAAAAGTGGTCCACAACACGTGTAATGTGCCCAGAACTGACTGCTTCTGTAATTCATATGGAGTTACACATATCAGTATCACATGCAAATATGACTGTAAATTCATTTTTATGAGATCCATTGCGCCTACTACTGTTGGAACTGTCTGGATGTCCTTCTTCCATATTGCCCTCATTTCTGCCTGCAAATCCTGGTAATTTATGACTTTGTGCCTGTCTGTATGCAAGACACTGTAATCACTGGGTGCAGCAATTTCAATGATCAATGCTATTTTTGTCTTTTTTTCATAGATTACTTTATGTGGTTTCCTCGCATCTGTTTTTTTGAACTGTTGGTAATGTGTGATCCCATGTGATATAAACTTCATCATTCTCTTTAATGTTTTGTCACTCATGTTTCTAATACTACTCAGCTACTTCAGTGTTGTAATGTTTGCACAATCCCCAGTGCAACAGTCTTAACACGTTATTATGCCTCTTAGTATACAGGCCCTGTGCCATTAGTGTATCACACCCAGCAACAAGATATGCAACTGTTTCCAGTTTTGTTTTACAAAACCTGCATTTGTGTGTTTCTCCCACATGTACAATGGGTTTTGTAAACCAACGTGTATGTAGTCCACTATCCTGGGCTAGCAATATTAACCTTTGGTTTAAATTTACCTATCCTTAACCATTCCTGCATCAGATCCTGATCGACATGAGGTTGTTCCAGGAGTTTCCTGTACTTGCAATTATATTTATGCCTTTTCCACATTTCTTGCCTTCTCGTGTAATCCCTCTCCTTATATTCTTTCTTTTGTTTTTGGGCACATTCAATTGCTGCCTGATTTTTGTCTACTTCTGGTTTGATTCAACTTCTGTTTGACACCTATATGCTTCTGTTAAATTAAGCAGATAAGTAATCTTAGACATGTTCTACTCATGTTTTAAAACTTTCACTATATTTGGATCTGATGAAGTCAGCAGATATGTATGCAATCCTGTGACTGCAGATCTATACATGCAATCAATTTTTAGGAGGCCCATACCTTCTTCAGAACAAGGAATATATAATATTGGTGTACAAGGATTTTTATATATCATTTGATAAGTTTGAAGCATTTTTCTTGTTTTTCTGTCCAGCTGATTCAATACATTTTAGGGCTAGTCAATCACCTCAAAACTGTGTGTTAGAACAGTAAGAGCAAATAGGTTTATAGCTTTGACTTTGTAGATGTCAAGCCAGTTTTCAGTATTAATTTTAGTCTTCTGAAATATTCCTTACTGAGTTTTGTTCGCATTTGCTCATGTTTTATTGTCAGTCCTTCATCAATTCTCAGATATGTAGACACTCATTACTGCTCAAGTTCCTTTATATCACATTCCTGTCCCAGGCTGATATTTTCTTGGTGCTGCAGCTATCCTGCTTTAAATGTTGGTTTTGCATATTTCTCAATATGAATGACATTTTTAAATTATCTGAGAATTTTGACTACTTACAGTTGTGCTTTCAGTTCCTCATCTGATGACCTATACAGTTTTAAATAATCCACAAAAAGAAGATCAGAAGTCTTTACACTTTGTTTTCTTGGAGCCACATTGTAACATTGACCTAATCTGTTACGTAGACAGCTTAATGGGTTAAGGACACGACAAAAGAGCAGCGGCGACAAATATTCACCCTAAAATATTCTGCTTTGAATTTTTATCTCTGGGTTAATAATTTGTCCTTTATCATGACTTACCTGCAAAGTGGTTTGCCACTGTTTCACAGTCACTGTGATGTAATTGATCAGTGTAGGGTATATTTTATATATCTGTAGGAACTCCTTTACCCGTGAATAAGAGATGCTGTCAAATGCTGTTTTGTCATCTCTCTATG
The DNA here is from genome assembly GCF_019279795.1 of Protopterus annectens. NCBI lineage: Eukaryota > Metazoa > Chordata > Ceratodontiformes > Protopteridae > Protopterus > Protopterus annectens. Next base: position 499,782,598 of record NC_056747.1, on the reverse strand, counting down.
CTATGCTAAGATTATTTCCCTTTTTTACAATTCTCCTTTATAATTTTATTTAACAACAAATGATCCTTTGTTCCATATCATTTTTTTTGTTATCCTTTTATTCCATCACCATGATTGAGTTTTCTTTTAAATGACTATAAACTCTGTTGGCATCAATTCCAGTATGTAGTTTATTTGATTGTTGTGAAGTAAATTATTGGTGCTTACTTTTTAGGGTCGAGTGCAGGTTCATTCTAAAGGAGGAGTATTATTTTTCTTGCTGTTAACTAGGTTGGTGTCTGTTCTTGATGCACATATAGGTAGTTCTTATTTAGGGTTAAATCTTCATGTAAAGATGTTAATACTTTTAACCAGAAGTCTGGTACTGTATCTGGGCCTGAGGTTTTCCAAAATGGAGCTTTCATTTTCTTTAGCTGTTACTTCATCCCATTTCATATCCTATACATTTGAACTTCTTGCTGTTTCTTTTACTTCATCTATTCACTCAGCACCTGTGTTATGTTCCACAGGGTCTTCACTGACATTTCTCATAAAGGTGTATTTCTTCTTTTTTATAGCGTTTCTATTCCTTTTGCTTTGTTTCTCAATTCTCTGTAAAACATTTTGGGTCATCAATGAATTGCTTATTTTGTACTTTTCCTTTATATTTATCTGCATGACTTCTAAGTTTTTCTGCCTGTGCTGATGTCTTTAGTTTATTATGTGCAATAGTGTATATGGATTCTGGTCTGCTCTGATACTGCGCATTGCCTTTATTGCATCTATCTTTCTAAGCATTTTTGTTGATTTCTTTCATCTCATATATTCCTCTATCAGTGACAGATCTTGTCTTAATTGCTTTATAGTTTTCTCAATTTGATGCTTCCCTGTTGTCATTTGATTTCTTTCCGTCATTTCCCTTATTACTCTGTGTTTTTGTTATATGACTTTCTCTGTTATTAATTTAGCTGCACAGTAATATATCCTATTTATGTCTGTTACATCATATGAATTTCTGTGAATAGTTTTGATTACTGTGTTTATTTGTTTTCTCAGACTTCTAATATTGTGGGTCTTATTGCCTTTCTATAATCTATTTCTTTCATTGATCTTAATATGTCTATCCATCTCTATTAAATCAAGCAACTGTTCCCTTAGATCAATTTCTTCTAAACTTGGGGACACATTCTTCCTGTGACATATTGTCTTCAGCTGCATCCTGTATCATCCATTGCTCTTTCATATGGGAACTCACTAGCCTATTACTGCACAACATTGAATTTTTCAGAATTACCACTGGTTCCTGCTGTGCAACTCCAACTGAACTTTTGTACTGTTTTTTTTTTTTTCTGAAGGCTGCGGAGTATCTTTATTTGGCAAATGATCAACTGATTCCCATTCCACCTGTTTCTCCTAATTTGAGAGTCATTGTCCCATCATGCTGTGACATTCCCAGTATTGGATTTTCTACACTAAATCCTTTACTTCTGAGATAATCCATAACTCCAGTTTCATATTTCTTTAACTTCTCCATTACAGATACCCTTTTTAACATTCTCCCTTTGTTTTCATACTTTTTTGTATTATGACATTTTCTGTATCTGGATGCCTTTTGCCTATATTTCTCTTCAAATATCTTTGGTGCTGCTTTTTAGTATTGATTATTTTGGTTTCTCCTTTACCTAAATTTTGCACAATACTAAGTCTCTCTTTCTTTCCCATGTCCATATTTCTTCTTCAAATGTTTCCCAGTGCATCTGTTTCTCCTTACTTTGGGGACTCATTATTCAATCATGCTGTGACATAACATGCGTTAGACTTTCTGCCTTAAATCCTTCACTTTGCATGTATTCCACAACTTCAGCTTCTAATCTTCTTCACTACACCCCCCCCTCTGTGATCTTATTTTTTTGTATTGTGAAAGGTTTCCTATCTGGGTGCCTTTGCCTGTATATGTTTTCAAATATCTTTAGAACTGCTTTATTTACAATGATTAGTTTGGCTTTCTCCTTTGCGTAAATATTACACCATATCAGATCTGTCTTTCTTTCTTTCCCATGTCCATGTTTCTTTTTTATACATTTCAAAATATTCTAAGATTTATCTTTATATTTTCCCACTCCTTCTGTTGTTTCTTTTCCCAAAAATCTGTTTTATTAATGAACACAAATTTGTATTTGAAGCTTTTGACATTTTCTCTTGTGAAAGTATTTTTCTTTCCTTTAATTTTTACCTTAATCTTTTTGAATATCTTCTATCTGGAAATTCAGAGCTCCTTGCATAATAGTAACATAATTTCTTCCTTATCCTCAGTAGTCCATTCTGTCATCTTTGTCTGTTTTTTGCCTGTCATTTTTTGTGTTTTTTTGTGGACTATTGGTTTCTTCTGCAAAAGGTGGCCATCCTCCCTCTCAGCCAGGCCTAACCCCATAGGAATATGTCCATGTCTTGAGGATTCTATACTGTCATTTTTTTCAAGTCCTGATACCAGTGTACATACCCGGACTGGGCACTTTTTGTCCTGGGATTTGTGCACCCAATTCTCTTTTTTATTTTTTTAACCTACTACTGTCCATGATATGTGATATATAAAATACAGTCATCTTGGTGAGATTTTGTAAAAAAACAGGGTCCACCACATGAAGATATGAGGATTAATTAAATTCCAGCAATGCTACCCTCCTTTGCTTGCTGATTTTATCAACTCTCCACTCACCCCCCCACACACAAACTGCTCACAAAGGCTTATCAGATGGGTATCACATCACCCATAAAGTTTAGCACAGCAGCACACAGGTGGATCACATTGGTATCACATCACCCATAAAGTTTAGCACAGCAGTACAAAGGTGGACTGTACTAAAATTAGCGAACATCTTAAGGTGTCTATAGTTAGGAAGACTGCAGTCTTTGACATTTAAGTGCCCACATGAGAAGTAGTTAAGTACTGGTGGGAATGGCTAATGAGCACAATGCAGTTATAAACCTTTGTGAAGTGCCCTGGCAGTCCTGCATGCCAACCTGTCTTCATATGAAGTATGCATGTGTGCGCACATGTGCACGTGTGTATCTGTGTGAGTGTGTGTGTGTGTGTGTGTGTGTGTGTGTGTGTGTGTGTGTGTGTGTGTGTGTGTGTGTTAAAAAGCTTATGCAATTTGTATTGACCCAGTTCATCATTCAGCCCTACTTTAAATCATAGTTTACTTTTTACTATCTCCTCAGTATTACCTTTGTTTTATGCAAAAAGTGTACAGTCTATTGCATTGTGGATCCATGTGGACTCTTAAATGCACCACAGCACTCCCCCTCTATGACATATGCTGTCTATACATATTGTGTGCATAATATTCTACATTGTACACCTATGCAGTAATATGTAATCTTCCAAGTGCCTGCAGAACTTTATAACTCTAGAATAGACAACTTACAAATATGTAATTTTCCAATTTCCTACAGTATTGTATAACTTTAGGAAAGACCGCTTACTGTACTGTTCTAATTTACAATAACTTTTTCCATTACCAACTGTGTACCATGCTTTGTATAGTTAGAATGAATATTCTACCCCCCCCCCAAAAATCTATGTTTATATTCTTTGTTTAATGGAAAACGGTGTCCCTGAATTTAGCTTGTCCTCTTCACTTGACCTCCAAAGCAGAAATGTAAGCAACCTCCACCCCCCCAACACAACACAAATAACACATAGCCCACAAACTCAGTGTGCCACTCATAACGTACCCAACATCTAGTCATAGGTGACTCTATAGTCAGGCACACTGATGTTCCACTCACCAGGCTAAACAAGGAGAACATTACTGTCAGCTGCCAGGATGCACCACATAACGCACGCACTCAAGTCACTCCACAATAAGTACAAATATGACTTTGTCATTGTCCATGATAGTGTGAATGACCTGAGACATACCTCCCTGGACTACATGAAAAGAGACATGGAGGAGCTCTCTGATCTTGTAGCCCAGGCAGGTCTGACCCTAAACCTGAGTAGCATCCTGCCATCATCCAGAAGGATACCATAGTACAAGGACAAAATGATTGACTTCAACAATTGGCTAAGCTTCTGGTGTCATTCTAAGGGAATCCATATCTGTCTGCCTGGGATGACATGATCGACAGACCACGATGCTTTGCCAGAGATGTCCTGCACCTGTCGCCCTTGAGATTCCGGATACTGGCAAAAGTTCTTGCCACCCCTATAGTGCCTTTTTTAGGCAAGGTTCAAATGACAAATTCACCACTGTAACAGGTACAAGCAAGCAAAATCTGAGGGTAATGCTAATCAATGCTAGAAGTCTAAACCTCAAAATGCACTCACTCGAGGCACTTCTTAAAATGGATAACATCGACATCTGTGCAGTGACAGAGACCTGGTTCAAAGCTCCAGAGAGCACCTTTGCATTACCAGGCTATAATTCATACCACACCTTTTGGCCACCTAACCTGGACCAAAACACTAAAGGCGGAGGTGTGTCCATATTCATTAAGGATATCTACACATCCAAGCTAGTTGCTCAGCATAATGCATCCGATATTATCCAAGTTCAACTAACTCTGGGCAAGACCACAATCCAGATTGTAGCTTGCTACAGACCTCCCACCATGCCCCAGGATCCCCACTCCTCTTTTCCTGATACACTGGAAAATTTTAGGGTACAACCCAACACCCTAATAATGAGTGATTTCAACTACCCCACCATTAACTGGGAAAACTACTCATGCACCAACTCTTTTGCTCAGCGTTTTCTGGAATTCATCAATTCCAATGCCTTGGATTAACTTATCCACACCTCCACCAGGGTCAGCAATATCCTGGACCTGGTCATCACCAACATGGGTGACCAGTGTTTCACACCAGAGGTCAATTCCTCGTTGGTCAGATCCGACCACAAGCTAATCACCCTAGACATCTACATCCCACTCCCACCCCCTCCCCCCCCATTAGGGAAACAACTGTAAAAATATTTTCTAAAGCAAACTTCATGCTTCTTAAGACAGAAGTGGCAAACTTTACGACACCCATGCAGATGGACAATAGAGGTACGGCTGCTGAATCTTACACAAATGCACTTTATAAGCACTTACACGAGTGTATGGATTGTGCTATCCGTAACAGAAACAAGATGCTATCTCCCAAAAAAAGGAAGCCAATCTGGTGGTCTTCTGCCATAAACAAACTCTACAACAGAAGAAAGAAACTGTTGCAAAAAAGAGTAAAATCCCATGATTGGAGGAACTCCATTGTCAGCCTCAGTAAGAAGCTGAGATCCCTCATAAAATCCTCCAAAGCTAGTTATGAAAACAAAATTGCCACTGATTCTAAAGACAACCACAAAGCATTCTATAGCTATGTCAAGAATCTCAATGGCAACACACAGATCTGCTTTGAGTTGCCTCACAGTGGCACTAAATATACAGAACCAACTGATATTGCCAACATCCTGGCAGATAGTTTCAGTGTTAACTTTACCTCCCTCTCACCTCCTAAAGGTCCCATCTCTATACCAGAAGAATACAAAGTTCCTGTAATCACGGCTGCACAGGGAAAAAACTCACTCTCCAAGCCAAGAACACAGCATCCATGGGACCTGACAACATCCCAGGCTGCCTTCTACATGAACTATAGAATGAAATGGCACCCCACCGAAATACCATGTTTAGTCATAGCCTCACCTCAGGCTTTGTGCCCATTGAATGGTGCACCACGATGGTTATCCCACTCTACAAAGGGGGATCCATGATAGACTCCGGGAACTACCGCCCCATTAGCCTGATGAGCCTTGTCTGCAAGGCCATGGAATGTATCATCATGGAACTCATAAACAAAGACATTGGAGATCTCCAAACTCTGGTCCCCACACAGTTTGGGTTTGTAAAAGGCAGATCATGTCTCCTAAACCTGATAGACTTCGTTGAAGCAGTCACCAAAGCCATTGATGAGGGTAAGGTGGTTCACACAGACTATCTAGATCTTGCCAAGACATTCAACACCATCCCCCACTCTGGAATTATAGATAAACTCACTAGACTAGGTATAAATCCCTATGTCACAAGATGGATTGCCAATTGGCTTACTGACAGAACCCACACTGTGAAAGTAGCAGACTCCAAATCAGACTTCAGAATAGTGACAAGTGGAGTACCACAGGGTTCAGTCGTGGGTCCTCTCCTGTTTGGTATCTACTTCTCTGAAGTACAGGCTAACACAGAAGGTCTTTGGCTAACTAAGTTCGCAGATGACTGCAAACTAGGAGCCATAATTGAAACTCCTAACGATGTGCACATCCTACAAAAGGACCTCACTGAGACAGATGCCTGGTGTCAAAGCCATGGCCTCAAGCTCAATGCCAAAAAGTGCATTGTAATCCCCTTTGGTAAAAACTCTGTACCCATGAACTACCGGTTTCCTATGAAACCATCGAAGTTACACTACATCGAAAATGAGAAGATCGGGACTTCTACATGGAAATTGCAAACCATCGAAAACGGAAATCGTCGACTTCCAAAGCGTCGAAATGGAATGTCACAGCACTGGTGTATGTTTAACGTGACCCGGTAAGTGTGCGACAGTGACGGAGGTAGGAGTGGTCAGGTAAGTGAGTTAGGGTTAGGGTGCAGGTAGGTGAAGTGTGCGATAGTGTCGGAGCTTGGGCTAGGGGTGGGTAAGTGAGTTAGGGTTAGGGTGCAGGTAGGTGAAGTGTGCGATAGTGTCGGAGCTTGGGCTAGGGGTGGGTAAGTGAGTTAGGGTTAGGGTGCAGGTAGGTGAAGTGTGCGATAGTGTCGGAGCTTGGGCTAGGGGTGGGTAAGTGAGTTAGGGTTAGGGTGCAGGTAGGTGAAGTGTGCGATAGTGTCGGAGCTTGGGCTAGGGGTGGGTAAGTGAGTTAGGGTTAGGGTGCAGGTAGGTGAAGTGTGCGATAGTGTCGGACCTTAGGGTTAGGGTTTGGGTCAGGGCTAGTGTCTATTCTATGTAGTGTAGTGTGTTGTTTACGTTCCGTGTGTCGGTGTTCTGGTGTTCGGTGTTTTAAATGTCGACGATTTCTGTTTTCGCTGTTATGTACTTTCGATGGTCTAGTCTCGATGTAGTCATTCTCGATGTAGTGTAACTTCGATGGTTTCATAGGGAACCGAACTACCACATAGGTGGTAGTCTACTTAACACTAAAAGTGTGATAAGAGACCTTGGGACACAGATGGACAATAGTCTCTCCTTTGATAATCACATCGCCACAGTGGTTAGGAAATCCTTCTATGTGGCACACCTCATCACAAAACGTTTCTCATCCAGAAAAAAAAAGGTAATTGTTCCCCTCTACTCATCACTCATTAGACCCATTATAGAGTACAACACCCCTTTTGGTATGTACCTCACAAGACATCTACAACAACTGGAAAGGCTGCAGAAATATCTCACAAAGAGGATTACTGGCCTCAAACAGATGCTCTGCGCAGACCATCTAAAAAAACTCCAGCTTTACTCCGTTGCATATCTACTACTCAGAGGTGATCTCTGCCTAACATACAAAGCTATGTCAAACCAGAGCTGTTGGACATGCTCCACTTAAAGAAATCCCAATCCCTCCGAGCTACACGATCTGGGGACCTAAACCTTCTCACCATAATAAACAGAACATATGGAGGGATAGATTCCTGTCCCAGAGACTTCCCATACTCTGGAACAGACTACCTATCTATGTCAAACAGAGCTCCTCATTAGCACTCTTCAAGAAGAATCTTGATGATTGGATGGGAAATAGGAAATTCACCCTTGGGATCACTTCTCTGGCTCTGCTTGACAGGGGCACAGGAAAATAATTTTCTTGGGTGGCAAAAGCCAGGGTACCTTTTTGGCTAGGCTTTTATAGGCCCTAGGGCCAGTAGC